>NC_068989.1:78190300-78197406 GCF_001194135.2 Octopus bimaculoides
GTGTGTGTGTGTGTGTGTGCGTGTGTGTGTGTGTGCGTGTGTGTGTGTGTGTACGGAAGGGGAGAGAGAGTGACATGATTTGGAATATGAAAAGGAGATAAAAAGTGATAGAAAGAAGAAAAAAAAAGACACATAGGAAGTGAAAATATATGAAAGCAAAATAGAAGAATACTAATAGAAATTAATAAAAAATCTGAGTGATACTGAGCTAAATCATACATAAATGACTACTTAAACTTAATTATATGCATGAATATACTTTTCAATTTCATTTCTGTCATGTTGTTGTTGTTCTTGCTGCTGTTGTTTCCTGTTTAGTGTTTAAGTGTTGATATAGAATCTACTGATACAGCCTGAATTTCTAGTAAATAGCCATTTGTTTTACTCGACATTATCTTACTTCATAATTTATCTCTGCCTAGAAGCAGTCAATTTTTCTCTGTTATCAATTTACTTTCCCTTCGTATCGGTTTTAATAATAATTATCTCATTACTGGCTTCCATAATTAAACTATGCGTCTTGTGTTATCAAAAAAGAACAGCAAAAACGAAAAAAAATAAATTAAATTAAAAATGATGCAAATGTAGACAGTGTAGTGGAGGTGAGGTGAAAGACGAAGACAAAGTACAAATAGAAGAAGAAGAAGAAGAAGAAGAAGAAGAAGAAGAAGAAGAAGAAGAAGAAGAAGAAGAAGAAGAAGAAGAAGAAGAAGAAGAAGAAGAAGGAGGAGGAGGAGGAGGAGGAGGAGAAGAAGAAGAAGAAGAAGAAGAAGAAGAAGAAGAGGTTGAAGGAGAGGACGGAAGAGAGAAAGGAGGACAGGAAGAGGAACAAGACGACAGAGAAGAGAAAGAAGAAAACAAAGAAGAGGAAGGGAGAAATTGGAAGAGGGAAGAAGAGGAGGAAGGAGAGTGATGAGAAGAGAGAAAAGGAAAAAGAGAAGAAGAAGAAGAAGAAGAAGAAGAAGGGGAAGAAAAGCGAAGAACAACAGCAACAAGAAAAACAACACGAAGAAATCTGAATACAATGTCACCAGCAACAAGTAGGGGATCCAACATCAATAACAGTACGAAGGCAAAAAAAAAAATCACTAAGAAGGTAAAAAAACAATTACAACTGATCTGTCAGCTCCCTACCACCACCACTCTACCTGCGGGCGACCAAATGTAAACTGAATCATTTATCAAGTAAAAAGAAACGGATTAGTCGACTCATATTTAATACCAGTACGGAACATTCACGTATATACGTTGTTATCGAAGTAAAATCGTACAATTTTATATCACGCTAATCTAAATACGATAATCGTTTTGTTTCCCTGTTTGACACGTCACGCAAGCATTGCTATTTTCCTGTTAATGTCGGGCGGGAAAAAAATAAACACGAAAACAATTAAAATCTGCTCTTTTTTCTATGAAACTTGACAACAAGTGAAGGATATTCTTGAAGGAATTCCTGAATAGTATTGCAAGAGATTTGGTGCAATTAAAAGCAAAGATTGAAAATTCAGAAACGTGTTGCTACTATAATGATTTCCCCACATTGGTACGCAGCCAGCGGTGTATGATATTAACTTTTCAGCGATAAGTTTTGTCTAATGTATAAGTGTGGCAATAAAATTTAGTAAAGACTTACTGTTTCTTATCTGTGATTGCAGAAATCTAGCGACGGTCTTCTTCAGTTTCCGTCTACGGTGTCCTCCTACAAAGCTTTGATCGAATGAAGTTATAGTAGAAGAGAGTTGCTCAAGGTATCGCGAAGCGGATTCAGTCCAACTGCATGGCCATCTGGGTAAGTGCCCTCGACCTTAGCCTCGGGCCAATCGGAACCCTGTTAGTGGATTTGATAGACAGAAACATTTGTATATGCATAGAGATATATACAGAAATATCAGGTCATTAAGAGTGAAATGTCCGATTTTCTTAAGTTTTATCCTAACTGTAATGTTTTATCCTGACAAGTTCTTGTTTTATTTAACTGAAGATTTACGCGGATACCACACGAAGTGAACGAGCATCAAATGACACATCATCTTGATGCTTGCTGTTCTTTATTGTCACGGTATAAAAGCGAACTACTTTTGCACCGTATGCATGTTACGTGTGATGAAAAATTGATTCTTTTCAACAATAGCAAGCGTTCTGCACAGATAGAGGCGAATTGTCAAAACACAAACCAAAAAAGAATATTCATAAAAAAAAAGCTACTGATGTCTGTCTGGTGATCCAGCGTTGGTGTCGTCCACTGCAGCTTCATGAGACCTGGTAAGTCAATTACAGTTGATGTATACATCAACCAAATGGATGAAATGATGAGTGAGCTTTCAATTAAACAACCCAGATTGGTCAATAGAGACAGGCCAATGCTCCTGTAAGGCAATGCTCGACCAAATGTTGCACAAAGAACGCTACTCAAGTTACAGGGAATGAACTTGGAAGAATTCTGTCATCCACCATATTCACCAGACCTTCCACGAAATGACTATCACGTTTACAGGTTTTACACAACTTCGTGGAAGGAAAAACTTCAAATCTGAAGAAATTTCACAAAAAACAACCTTTCGTGATTTCATCACCTTTGCTCTGCAGAATTCTTCACTGCTGGCATAAATTAGCTACCAAAAAATGGCAAAATTAAATTGATAATTCAGGTGCATACTTTTTGTTGAGACAACGTAAAATAAACTTTCAGTTAAAAATTGGACATTTCATTCTTAATGACCTGATAGATAGATAAGTTGATATATACATACATATATACATTTATGTGTGCTTGTCTTTTTTCTTTGTGCCCCATCACTGCATGCAACCGATGTTGGTTTGTTTGCGCCCCCGACTAAAAGCACTAATAAAATTCGGATTAGACTTTGAAAGGAAATATGTAACGGAAAGAGGATTTATTAGACTAAACGTTTGAAGGTGGTGCCTCAGCATGGCTGCAGTCCACTGACTAAAACTACATATATATATATATATATATATTTGTGTGTGTTGTTGCTTGTATGTCAGGGTATGTGTGCTCTATATGTGCGTGAGTATTTGTGTGTGTGTGCATGTGTGTATTGAGAAAATCGTCATTTTACACATAAGAAAACCGCCATGCAATAACAATCGAAGATCAGAATATGTTATTCAACAAATTCACAAATATTACCATAAGCGGGAGCTCAGATTTCCACGTAATATTGCTTCGGCAATGTGCACCAGCCGTATATTGTGAGTGGAGTGTCCAGTATATTAAACGTAATCCTCGGGTAATTCTATATAAGTACACATTTTTTATGAGCGAATAATTCACATTTTGTTTTCTTATTAATGTAATTTTCATGTTTATTTTAAAATATATCTTTTGTTTGCAGAACTATGATGGGGGACAAAATTTCATGACAAATTTAATCTATAGTGGATGACATGGCTAATCTACTTCTCCAGCTTACCTCTCTCGTCGGTACAATAAAACAATTTAGGAACATTATGTGGCTGTATAATTATAGTTATGTAGCTACGAAAATCAGATGAGCATAACATTTTCCGCAAGAACAGGTGATATGACTAAAATCATGAGACAGCTCAGTTCAGATTTTTTTTTAAATGGTGCATATTCTCAATTTACCTCTCTTTTGTAATACAGACATAGATGTGTAGTTCAGAAAATCACTTTGCAGACATGTGGGTTCGGGTTCAGTTCCACTCTGTAGCAACATCAACGGATAACTTCCCTATAGCACCAGGCTGACCATTACTTCGTGAGTGCATTTGGTAGACGAAAATTTTATACAAGCTCGTCTAAATATACATCTACATATACACATTTTTATGCATAAATATATATGTGTGAGTGTGCTTACATACATACATTCATACATATATAAAATTAAGTATGTTATAGAAAGTATGGGCTATTTACAGAGTGCTCATAGAGGGCCAATGCCAAAAATTACAGAGTAGAGAAAATTGAAAACGCAAATCATAGGCACTCAAACAGATTCACGAAGGCATAAATGAAGATATTCAGTCATAGTAGTTGAATCATATATGTTTATAAACATCAACATAAATCATGCATGAGCAGGGGTAAAGATTCTCCAAGGGAATAAAAATTAAAATCAAACATACATAAAATATAGAAGAGATATAAAAACATAAAAATACATATAAAATTACATACAAATAAAGATTACATGTAAAGTGTTTGCGTGATAAATATAGGAGGTGCAAAACGAATGAAAGGCTGATAAACATAAGAATAAAAACGTCAACCTTCAAAATGGCAAACCGCCTAAATCGTCTAAAAATTCCTAATACATCTAGGATATAAAATAGAAATGCCACAAGATATCAAGGTTAACAAAAATAAATAAAATAGGATCCTGTTTTATTTATTTTTCTTAACCTTGATATCTTTCGCCATTTCTATTTTAAGTATTTTTGGCAGGAGGTCAGTAGTTTTGTGGGAGGGAGTAAGTCGATTACATCGATCCAGTGTTCAACTGGTACTTATTTTATCGATCCCGAAAGGATGGAAGGCAAATTCGACCTCAGCGGAATTTGAACTCAGAGCATAAAAAATGGACGAAATGCCACTACGTGATTTTTCCCGGTTTACTAACGATTCTACCAGTTAAGCGTCTTAATATTGCAATTGTTTCTCGCGTTGATATCATGGTGAAACATACGTAATCCTAAGCAAGTAATTTTTACACTAACAGGCATTTTGGTCTATAGTTTTGTGCTGTAATACCATAGACAGTGTGATACAAAGTTTAAGATTTCTGTATGCGGCCATCGGGGGATGAAGTGTATTGATCATGAACAGAGTGCAACGCTAATAAGAAAATAACATTCTCCAACTTTAGATTAATAGAGGGAATATTATCTACTATTTCATCTGTGAGCACTAATCAAGAAGCAATACCGGATTCTCAATGCGACCACTGAAATCCTTATACTTTAGGCGATAACAATAACTTAAAATATTGTTGTTCATGAAATTTCCAAGAACATTCGACCACGGAAAGGCAATCCTCCCTGTCGAAATTGAAACTGCGTTATGGTTTCAGCACGCTAAACACAAGTAAGAAATATATATTGATTTTAATGTAAGATATCATTAACTATGAACTAGAGAAGTATGCAAAAAATTAATTGAATTGGAATGTATTTTCTAGATTCTTAAGGAATGAATAATAAGCCTGACGCCATATTGAACTTGGTATGTTAATAAAGGAAATTACATGCCATAATAAATTCAGTACAGCATTTCACGTTGTTCCTAATCTGCTGCTTTTTCAACATTAATATTGGACTACATAATCACTCACATACACCCACATACACATACATGCATGTATTTATATATATATATATATATATATATATATATATATATATATATATATATATATATATATATATGTGTGTGTGTGTGTGTGTGTGTGTGTGTGTGTGTGCGTGTGTGTATGTGTGTGTGTGCGTGTGTGTGTGTGTGTGTGTGTGTGCGTGCGTGCGGGGCGGCGGATTGGCTGAATCATTATAGCGATGTCTTGAGGTATTAATTTACGGCTTTGTACATACCAAGTTTAAATTTCGTGAAAGCCAGCTTTATCATTCATTCATCCATTGTCGATAAAATGAAGTGCTGAAGTCGATTTAATCGATTATACTTGGCCCAAAAATTCATGGCCCTGTGCCAGTGTAAGAAATCGATATTAAACTACCAAATATGAACTTAAAGATGTACAGTCAATCATTCGTAGAAACATTGTTGGGTGGGGTACTATACATCGATAGTAACACTCTTTCATGGGGATATAACACATGGCTTTCCATAAAAGCAACCGTGTTCGTTATTTAAACCAATACTATTGCCTTTATCGAAACCATTTATAACATTGGCAGAATATAAAACGATGAAGTGAATAATTAAGATGTTAAGTCTTAAAACTAGTATCATGTAATTCTAGTGAAACTCAAGTGATTAAAAATTGTCAGAGAACTGGATCTCGTCCCACATGCTGTAATAATGTTCCATTTTGTTGACACTGAAAAAATGCCGATTACACGATATAAATTATAGCACGTTATTAGATGAAATTTAATTATCATCATCATTAGTTTATATAAATTGACTTTGCAATTACGTGCATTGACGTTCGGTTTAACATGCATCAGTTTTCATTTGGTATATATTTTGTATACCAGTTTCAATTAAATCAAGCATGTAGAAATGAGAGTTAGCAGGTTCTAACCGTTGAAGAGGTTCTGAGGAGCTGGTTTAGTCCGTCAGATTCATACGAAATACGCTTAAGACCTGTTGCTGTGGGTCAGCTTATCTTTATTCAATCACTTCTATCCGTACCCTCTTCAGCGAGATAATTTGTGGGACGGCTGAAGAGGATATAGTTACTCTGTACTTTTGTGTATTTCAGTATTAATATATTATTCATAGATACTATTTAAAGCCTATATAATTTCCATTTTGATTTTTAAATTCTAACCCTTACAGTTTAAGACATCAAGCCGTAGATATATATTTTTCCTCCGAGTAGATTATATAATTATATCATCTCAACACAAAGAAATTACAGCAGTAATTTCGCTAAGTGTTTTTTTTTGTTTTTTTTTTTCTGAATAAGTATAAAGCAGTTTCTGAACGTTCAGGATATCTTGAGAAAATAATCGCAAACAACTCAAAAATTGAATAACAAAAAGACTGTTATTCAAATGTATAGCAGTAATTAAAATGCATCTAGCATTTAGACTATAAACGTTATCTCATTATATATTACATTAGGAAAAATAATCAGAGAACTTCTATGAATTAATCTAATTGGAGCACATGTAGCTGTTACATAATTAAACGTTTATACACATTTCCATGAACATGAATATAAGGCCTTCAAGAGGTGCGTGGGCATACATGCAGGTAGATGCATATTCAGAGCAGTGATGGAAAGTTAATGAAGCTTATAAATGTATCTTCACATTTAATTATATCTTACATAAATATGAACAAATATACATACATACATCATACATATATGTGTGTGTATGCATACAAATACATATACATATATATATATATATATATATGTATATATATATATATA
>NC_068989.1:78198161-78200585 GCF_001194135.2 Octopus bimaculoides
TATATATATATATATATATATATGAGTTCAGCAAAAGTTTAGATTCAGATGAATATGGTCCTTAATTTGAGGCACAAGAATTTAGTACGGTATAATCCATGCAATTTCAAAATAAGGTGATTAGAATTAAAATAAGCAATAAGGATATCCAGAGGTAATGCAGTACGATCGTTTCACGCAACTCCATTTAATTGAACAATGCAACCATTACGTCAGTTTGCTTCTTCGAGTCCTCAACATGTCCATTCCGACATAACCTTCGACGCCACTGATATCGTAGCAACAATAAAAGAAATCAAGCCTGATTCAGCAGTGGGTCCGTACAGGTTCCCTGCTGGAGTACTGAAGGAATGCAGACAGCAACTTGCAGCTTCTCTTGAAAATCTCTGGAGGAAATCACTGGATGCCGGTTTTATCGCTCAAAACCTTCTCTCGAAGTCAGTCGTTCCTATCTTTAAAAAAGGGAATAAATCGCTCCCAGTAAACTACCGTCCAATCTCACTCACCTAGCATATCATCAAAGTGTTTGAGAGAATGTTGTGATCAAGAATAACAGCCTTCCTAGAACAAAATCATCTCATAAATTGCCACCAGCATGGCTTTCGTGGTAGTGGGGGACGGTCTAATACAGCTCCTCCACCACTTTGATGACATCTTAAATGCATTAAGTGAGGACTCCAACGCAGATGTCATATATCTTGATTTCAGCAAGCCCTTTCACCGAGTCGACCACAATATACTGTTAAGGAAACTGTCCAACACTGGAGTCGGTGGAAAGCTACTTCAATGGATTAGGTATTTCCTAACAAATAGGACCCAGAATGTTGTGGTTGATGGCATCTGCTCAAGATCAGCAAAAGTCATCAGCGGAGTCCCGCAGAGTACTGTTCTGTGTCCACTTCTTTTTATTGTCTATGTCAATGACATTGCAGATTCCATTGAACATAGCACCATTAGAATATTTGCAGACAACTCTAAGCCCCAGAAAGTCATTAAGGGTGCATATGATCGAACAATGCTTCATTTGGACCTATGCGCAATAATCCAGTGGGCACAAAATTCCAGTATACCGTTGGCCGAAGAAAACTTTGAGAACATCCACTTTGGAAGAGAAGGCACACTCAAACAACCATATACACTATTGTCGGGTGACCTACTTGAACCCTCGGACAATATCATTGACTTAGGTGTAACTGTCGACAGCAACCTTAGCTGGAGTGTGCACATCAATAAAAAAGTCGATGTTGTCCGCAGAATGTGCTCATGGATCCTCAGAACTTTTCAGTCTAGGGATCATGAAACCATCATCCTTCTCTTCTCCACATTAGCTGAGCCTCACCTCGAATACTGCTGCCCATTGTGGTCATCCTACAAAAAAAGACATAACGAGGATCGAATCGCCACAAAGGTCAATCACAAAAAAATTAATAAATAGCATGATGGGACTTGATTTTTGGGCTCAACTTACACAGCTAAAGCTCTATTCTCTGCAACGCTGCCGTGGGAAAATATTTCACTAATATTATCCAAATGATATTGGTATTATGTTTACAATTTACCGAAGGGTAAGCCCCGAGCAATGTGTCCCCTCCAAAGGTCAAGACACAATTTCTTAACTGAACCTATTTCAAAAAGTAGAAAGGAAATGATCTACAAACTGCAAATCAAGTGATAATGCTGTTTTAAGTTACTCTAAATGCTTTTAAAACATCGTATGAATTTCAGTGATACTTTTTGAATAGCTAGACAATCAGACAAATATGCCATTTGAAAATGTTATAAAATTCTATAACCATACATTGCAACGCGACTTACAAGCAATTTACTCATGAAACAATCTTATCCTATTCAAAGATACATTTTACAATCGTCTGTTGGATTCTTTATACGAACTAGATGTACAACCTAGCAGTAAGATTGTTGATTGACCAAAAACATCCATTAGACACCTGATAGTTTTACCATATTCATTTAATTCCGAATACTATCCAGTAATTAGTAGTGTATATTTTTTTCATAGTTACATGAAAACTCTTTACGCTCAAGAGATGATAAGATATCTATCTATTTGCAAAGGACAGCCACCAGATGGATTTGTATATTTATTAGACAGCAGGTGACTTTGTATACTCTTGAATCATTTCTAAGGTTTCAAAGATCGTACAATAGTTTCTATGTATTCATGACAATTGCATGTTGTTGCAAAAATAATCAGCGATACGGATCTGAATATTTTTCAGATATGAAATTATTCCTGACAACTACCGACCAGATTATTCTAAATATTGCTCAAATATCAAAGCTGCAAAACAATCCGCTCGATAGGATTGTACGTTTTTTACTTATTTAAATATTTATAAAAGCTATCGCCGAGATTCTAGACATTCATATGAGGTGTGCTTTTTTTTAATAAGGTATATATAT
>NC_068989.1:78200969-78217837 GCF_001194135.2 Octopus bimaculoides
ATATATATGCTAATATTTTTTTTTTATACATACTAAATATTCGCTATCAAGGATAAGCCCTTCGCTGAGTGTTATATGCATATAGAAGCATATAAGGATGGCTCCTTCTCGAACGATAAATACCCACCAATCTGCGTAACAGCGCATAGGTCACAGCTGGAGGCAGAGAAGGTTATGCTATTCTTTCATTGTTACTCATATTCAGATGCGAGGACTGAAGTAACGGGAAATAAAGTCTTTGCTAAAATACCTAACACATCATCCTATCCTAAAAGCAATGCTATTCTTTGGAACTCGGCAGTCTAATGATTACTCCACATGACCTCATGATCCCTACATACAGTCGCATTTACTCAACCACACGCACAGACACACATATACACACATACACACACACAGAGTAATAATACAAGACAAGTAAACAACAATACGGTTACATAGTAATACTTGATATATCGATTCCTTTACAGCTGTTTCAATATATCCTATCATGTCTTATATTATGCAACTAGAGAATATGTAATATTGCCATATTAACGCCAAGACGTATAAGGAGATACCTTTCCATTTCCTGTTATTGATATTTGCTTAAACTCTTTCTTCTTGGCAGTTAATACTGCCTGTTCTCACTAACTTGGTGTTTAAGGGAACTATCCTTTAGCGTGTAATCATACTCATACTCACTATATATATATATGTATGTGTGTGTGCTTGTATGTGTGTCAGAGTCGGTGTGTGTATGTATGTCTCCGTGTGTGTGTGTGTGTGTGTGAATGTATGTCTCCGTGTTTGTATGTGCGTTCATTTAGTAAAAGTGATATATATATATATACATATATAGATAGATTTATAAGCATTTTTTGATTTTTCTAATTAGACTATTTTTCCGTGCATATATTTAATACAAAGTCATCTGTTTCGTGCTTTGATGATGAGAGGGTGAAAAATAAATTTTGCAGTCTGTGAAATTTATATAATAAAGAAATGTTATTAGTCGATACAATAAACTTCAGAATCATCTAAGTCCTTTTAGAATATTCATCTAAGAAAACCAAATCTTGTTAGCGCTGCATTTAATTATTTTCTCATGTCCTGCACAGTATTTTATACGAATTAATCATTCTAAAACATATACAGTACATTATTATGATGTTACCGTGTATAGCTTTGCTTTATAAAATTTTATTTTGCGATTATCAAAATATATTTAAATGATAAACATTGTTTTCTATGAAAATTGTTATCATTAAAATAAACTAGAAAAATAGAAGAAATATTGCAATATAAAAATTCTTGAATGAATATAAAGCAATTTCGATTCTTACAATAATATTAACTTGGCAAAAAACACAAACATGTTAATAAAAGAATATCACACTTGAGGCTATATCAGTAATTAAAACATTTTAAATCTAGACGTGATCTAGTTATAATTTCATTAAAGAAAATATTCATATATTCGTATAAAATATCTTTCAGTGTTTTATATCCATAGGATAACAGATATAAAGCCTGTAGTCAAATTTTAATGTTCAGTAATATCCTTTTTTCAATAAGGTAATTATAGAAAATATCTCACTTTGTATCGCTAAAGTAAATATTAAACTGTGAGAAACACTTCTTTTTAATTCCTCTGAGAAACTCTGATATGTGGATTCCACGTTATCAGAATGCCATCATGAAAGCATGACGTATGTCACACTTCAACAGTTCCACCTGTGTGATCTTTATTTTCCTATTGATGTGTTGCTGATAGTGAGTGTAGTTATTTCGCCTCATTTATACTCGGATTTTATACATAAAAGATCAAATGCATTCCGGATATGCAGATACCATACTCTTTACTCTTTTACTCTTTTACTTGTTTCAGTCATTTGACTGCGGCCATACTGGAGCACCGCCTTTGTAGTCGAGAAATTCGACCCCAGGACTTATTCTTTGTAAGCCTAGTACTTATTCTATCGGTCCCTTTTTGCCGAACCGCTAAGTTACGGGGACATAAACACACCAGCATCGGTTGTCAAGCAATGCTAGGGGGACAAACACACACACGCAACACACACAAACACGCATACACATACACATATATACATATATACGACGGGCTTCTTTCAGTTTCCGTCTACCAAAACCACTCACAAGGCTTTGGGCAGCCCGAGGCTATAGTAGAAGACACTTGAACCCGGAACCATGTGATTGGTAAGCAAGCTACTTACCACATAGCCACTCCTGCACCATATTATTTGTAATGAACGATGTCTTCGCCATTACATTATCCAGTACTTCCCTTACTTCCATTTTCCTAACGGCAATACGGTATGTTGAAACATTTGACAATTACCTCAAAAAGGTCGATCTACTAGATAGAGCATAAGAGTTATCATAGCATAAGATGTGAGATTACCACAAGGACAGCAACGATTAAGAACAATACAATGAAAATTAGTGTTTTCTTTTGTATGTAATTAATCTAACGCAAATTCTAATCACAGCCTCGATTATCTCAAAGCAATTAAAACTAAATATCTGTTTAATACAGCAGTTGAATGCAAAAATTACATTAGGCTTAGCAAGTATTATTTCGAAAACAAATCATTTATAATAAGCTGCAATGAAACCCACTGAATATTTTCTTGTATGTTTAATTATTAAAGAAGAATGCATTAGCGCTATACTTTAGAGTATTTCAATAATAATTAATCAGAAATAACGTAAATTAAATAATCCTGCAATACCCGATTTTTTTTTTTTATATTTCTCAATTTAACACTGCGTTTCAAAATTTCATTACGATAGATACGTTCTTTTTCTCAGAAGTTGTTTATAATCACATCATCTCGGTTAATACGCAGAATTTAAAGTAATAATTGTAAGTATAAAGCACTTTCTGTCCTGAACATGGAGGACACTTGCGATTTTCGTTCAGAAAATCGCAAGTGTCTTTAAATGTTAAAACAATATCACGCTTTAAAATTTTTCAGCAATTAAAATATGCTTAACATTTTAAATTTAAACGTTATCTCATCATAATTTCATTAATGATAATATTCAGAAGTTCTTATTAAATTTGAAAAGTACACACACACGCACACAGGCTCGCATATACACACACATACACACACACAGACACGCTTGCACACACACACACATAAATATAAATGTAAATATAAATATATATATATATATGTTCTCGTACGCGACAACGAATATTTTGGACATGCATACTTAACTTTCCAAGAAATTACCAGAATAAATAAAATGAGAGAGATCTTGTTAACATAGAGTATATTTCCTTACATTCTTCTGTCTTTTTTAGAGAAGACAATATATATGTATCTGCATTTGTGAAGGTAAACCACCTCACACACACACATATATATATGACATGCGGACATAATGTCTTCTTTAGCATCGTTTACTTACCCGTGGGGCCTAGTTTACTTACTTGCTGTAACATATTACATTGTATTATACATGACGTCGCTATAAGTTGTCACCCAGCTTATATGTTGATATTATTTTTATTAGATTTTGTTACATAATTCGTCGTAGGTGAATCACTATTGTAACTTTCAAACAACGAACTACCGCCCTATGGATGTTCTTCCAATACGTATATTAACATCTGCTGTGTGTCTGCGTATGTCCATAGAATAATTGTTTTGTTGCAAAGACCATCTGGATATTTGTTTTAGATATTTATTCATCCACCCGATTTCTCTGAAGTTGTCTACAGTTAAATATTTTCGATAATATTTAATTGCAAAGACTGTTTTTCAAGAATACCAACTGTAATGTATTCATTGTTTTCGGAGAATGAGAACATAGCAATGGCGTCGTAATTTTCCTCGAGGGCAAAACTATATGTAATAATAAACTAATGTTTTTTTTTAATTCCTTTGACGTAATGTAAATCATAGCTAAAGTATACAGAATGTTTGAGAGAAAAGACCATACTTGGAAATAAATGGAATCGCAGTCAATATATTACACTACTAAGAGATTCCTATAGATTATGAACTTTACAAATCATAATGCAGTTAAAGTATGGAATTCATTTATAAATCAAGGTCAAGTACCATTAAACTTTGATGAAATACTTTCGAATAATTCATTCTTTATTCGATTCAATTATAAATAATACCTCACTAACAACTCAAAAATTACATTTTTTTTTCGATGCTTCCTTGCAACAATTGAAGATTTATATTAGATCCCATGGCAAAACTTGGATATAAATTAACATAAATGAATTCATTCAAGAAAAACATTCTTGACTTTAGATACAGAGAGGTATGCTTTTTAGAGAGTGGGTTATTCTATGAAAGAGAGATTCTTTTCTTGAGATAATATCTTCTTTGTCAGTTAATTCTGAATTCTATCGTTTTAGATGCAGATGTGTATACACATTTCATTAACTCAAATACATTTCCTGCCTAATTTACATTTAAACCTTAATTTACGCAATCATATGATCTCTGTAGATCACAGAATGTTCTGTATAATCCTCACTATAACATCTATTATGATTCGTTTTAAAATTCTAAGAGAAGGGTTTTATATTTTGAAGCATACAGACGCCTAATTGGCAGGAACACTACGTAGTATCTACATTGGTTCCTTAACATTCTTGATTCCATCCTTCAGATTTCATAAAATACCCTTTGTTGATTCATGCAGCCAGCACTCCCCTCACAACTTCATAGTATTGCTCTGTGTCTTAGTACAATACGAGTTGTATTTACAACATGAAAATAAAAACAAAAATATTAACTTTAGTGTTTCGTTAGTTGTTATATATATATATATATATATATATATATATATATATATCACTTTTGTATTTTGTGAAAATAACCTACTGTGAAAGTTACTTGCTATTTAAATATGAAATAGTTTGTTAATACCATGAGCATTATATCTGTTTATTCACCGAAATTTTGTGCTATAAAAAAACATTTATCAGTACTATCATGTCTATTAATCAGTTCGAAAACCATAAATAAAATAGAAAGATTCTAGATTTTAGTTTTAAATTATGTTTCAAGATTTAAATCATTATAAATTTAACTAGGTACATAGTACTAGCAAATTAATAGTGAATAGGTAATGAAGGAAACTCTCTAATATGTGGTATGAGTTACACTAAAGCTAGAAGAGAGTTCAGAGCAAGTCAACTTGTTGTCTATTTTAAGACGTTAGCTTCGTTATCCAGAATTTACGGATTTGGACACACTTCGCGGCATACGACTTGCCTATTTCCTGTCGTAGCATCGGTTACAAACAAAGTTTATATATGAACCTGGTAGGTGGAATCCATGTGATGGTTTGTCGGATAGATATGTGATACGAAATATCTATATGCTAAACATTGTACTACGCTCATTCTATTGAATTTTTACCTCAAAATCGGATGTGCCTTGGTTCCTGATTCAGTCCCACTACGTGGCACGTTGGGCAAGTGTCTTCTACTATAGCCTCGGGCCGACCAAAGCCTTGTGAGTGGATTTCGTAGACGGAAACTGAAAGAAGACCGTCGTATATATGTATATGTATATATACGTGTGTGTTTGTGTGTCTGTGTTTGTCCCCCCAACATCGCTTGACAACCGATGCTGGTGTGTTTCCGTCCCCGTAACATAGCGGTTCGGCAAAAAGAGACCGATAGAATAAGTACTAGGCTTACGAAGAATAAGTCCTGGGGTCGATTTGCCCGACTAAAGGCGGTGCTCCAGCATGGCCGCAGTCAAATATCTGAAACAAGTAAAAGAGTAAAAGAGAATGTTTTGACTCGCGGAAGGGGTTATAGAGATAGTCTCAATATGCCCTCACAGAAAAATAGGATCAGAGACGTAGTAAGCATCCTAGACATGTAAGAACCTTCTCAGCGAGTGAACTTGCTCAGACCGATAGGATCATTATTATTTTACAGTTGCAAATCAAAGACTGCTCAAAACGAAAACATTTTAGAAGAGGTAATTGTAGATATATGCTGTTATGAAGGAAAAAAGGACTGGTTGTACAGCTTCATGGATGGTCTGAACGAAACTAAATATGCTGGACGAAAGAAAGATATATAAGAGATTCAGAATTGTCTGAGAAGTTATACGTGACCAACCAACACGGAGAAGCAGAAGCTATTACTATCACAGTACAGCAACAAGGAGAGGAGACTGCACAACTGAAAGCTAAAGCTTTAAGCGAAAATGTGCTCGATATAATCGTTGAATGAGTATGGGAGAGATAGTTATGTAAGCTGCCAAACATCTAATTTTCTTTAAAAGAACGTACGCTGTGCCAATTGGAATCTAGATAGCTTGACAAATGTACGGTCATTAATCAATAATATCGGCTGATCCATCGCTCAGCAGTCTGATACTATATACCTCGCCTAGTTTCCCGCCGAAATAACCATAGGAAACACTTTATTATATTCTCATTTACCTCACGTATCAGTGTGATAAATATTTAATTGCGATCAACAGTTCTGGTTTCTGAAGTCGGAAAATTTCTGCTGTAACGTTCTAAACTGTCATCATTCAGAGATGATACAGTTAATTGTACCTTAATTTATGGACGAGACTAACGGAGAGATTTCAACCTACGCAACAAGGTTTTAATTTGGTGCTGTATTTGCGAAATTGAAGTAATATCATAATAGACACCATGAGATAACTTGCATCTGCGTCTTTAAATGATAAATGAAACTACTTTTGCATTAGTTAAACTATGTGTCTCCTTCTACGTACCGGAAGAAATGTTAAGAATGTTTCAGACTAAACAACAAGATCTACAGATAACACTGCACATATTTTCGAGGTCACATTTCACACGAAAATGCGACTTAAGCCAATTTTTTACATTTTAATAATGTTTAAATAACTATTTTAACCACTATTACTCCGGCTCAGTGGTTAGTGTGTCGGGCTTTCGATCATGGGATAATGAGATATTGAGTTCGATTCCCTGACCAGGCTGTGTGCTGTGTTCTTGAGCAAGGCACTTTATCCAGTTCACTCAGCTCTAGAAATGAGTTGAGACGTCACTGGTGGCGAGCTGTATCGGTCTTTGCCTTTCTCGTAGATAACATAGCTGACATGGAACGTGGAGTCTGATATGCATGCGTAACTGCTGGTCTTCCGTAGACAACGTTGCTCGGACTTGTGCCTCGGAGAGTAACTTCCTTTATGCAATGCCATGGTCATTCATTACCGATGGTGGGGGGGGGACTTTACTTTTACTTTAAAGTAGGAAACAGTGATTAGTGAATGCATACAGATGAACATCATTCGCCCGGCAATACCATCCTGAAGCTGATTTGATACGTTCTCATCAAGCACATGAACGTCAATTTATATACAACACGTGTATTAGTGACATTCATTTTTGTATATGATAGACGCTACTTTCACATTGGCCCTTCATCGATAGAACGAAAAGCCATGATGTAAAATATCAACGTAGAATCAATCATCCATATTCTGCCGTCCTTTAACATTTGAGCTTCAGTCAAACTTACAAAAAGGGTTTTATTTAAAAGCAAATAGAACATATGCGTAAGTATATAGGTGTGTGTGTATGTGTGTGTCTGTGTGGGTGTATTAATATGTATATGTATGTATATATATATATATATGTGTGTGTGTTTGTATTTACTTATTTATTTACTCCTATTCATTAGAAGTAACGGAGTGACACAATGTCCAGGATTTCATGCGTTGGCACTTATCAAACTAGTTACAGGTTGAAGGTCTGCGTGGTTATATAACTGTTGATAAATACATATATATTTCCCTATGGAATTATTATAATTCTAGGACAAATTATAATAATGTCACGTGGATTTTACTTTTGCGTGCTGCAGTCATATGACTGCGGTCATGCTGAACCAGCGCCTTTAATCGAAAGAAAATTGGTGCCAGGATAGAATAAGCCTAGTACTTATTCTATCGGTTTCTTTTACCGAACCGCTACGTTGCGAGGAGGGACGAAAACGCATAAACATGCATTGTCAAACGATAAGGGGAGGGCGCGCACAGACACAGACACACAAATACATACACACACACACACACACATACACACACACACACACACACACACACACACACACACACACACACACACACATATATATATATATATATATATATATATATATATATATATATATATATATATATATATATATATACACACTCGACGGGCTTCTTTCGGCTTCCGGGTTTGGTTGGCTTGAGGCTATAGTACAAGACACGTGCCCAAGGTGAAATGCAAAAAATTCAAGAGTACACGCGTTATATCGTTCAATAATCAAATACATTGGTAAACAAGAAAGACACAAATAGGGAAAAGCGAAACAGAATAGTGTGTGTGAAATCACACACACATACACATGCTCATATTTACACACACACATACACAAATACATATATCCTTTTCTACTCCAGGAACAAGGCCCGAAATTTTTGGGGAAAGGGCCAGTCGATTAAATCGACCCCACTACACAACTGGTACTTAATTTGTCGAACCCGACAAACACATTTGCACGTGCATGAAGAAATATACGCATATATACGTAGATGTGGTCATACAGATACATACGTGCACGCGCCCGCGCCGCGCAATTAGACAGGATAAAGTATAGAGGATACTCCTTGTTGCAAAGATACAATTTGGCCTGCTGAGGGTGGGATTCTCTCTTTCTCTCACTCTCTCTATATATATATGCACACACACATATATATATATTTGCGCGTGTAAGTGTATGTGTGTGTCTATGTATGCATGCATACGCAATGGGTTGGCAACAATGTTATTACGGTGTTTTAGTGTGAAATAAAAGTCATTTTTTTTCACACAAAGAATGAACTTTCATCAATTATATATTTTTCTATTTTGCTCGATGACAATTTGCCATTTTTTTGGCAACTGTATGATTCCGCGCTCATAGAACTTCTGGTCCTTATCAGCCAAAAACTGAAGCAAGTGCGATTTCAGGCCATCAATCATTATTGAAAGTTTTATCATTGAAAGAATTCTGAAAACTTCGAAATAAATGGTAATCTGATGGTGCAAGGTCAGGGATATATGGTGGATGTGACATCACTTTCCAACCAAGCTCCAATAATTTTTCATGAATTAGAAAACACGTGTGGTCTAGCGTAGTCACGGTGGAACACGATTCCTTTAGGATTTTGCAAATTTTTGCCGTTTTTCTTTCATTATTTCCTCCAGTTTCATTAGCTGTTGAAAATAAACCTCTGAATTGATCGTTTGGTTCCTTGGAAGGAGCTCAAAATTCACAACACCTTTTTAATCTCACCAAATGGACAGCATGGCCTTTTTTATGCAATTCAGCTTTCGATGTGGGGTGTTCTGGTTCATTACAGTTGGACCACGATCATTTTCGATTGATGCTATTGTAGACAATCCATTTTCATCACCAGTGATGATTCGTTTAAGAAAAAGGTTGACTTCTTTGCATTTGAGATGTCTATCGCAAACATTATTGATTCGCTGTGTTAAGTGAATCTCTTTCAATTTATGTGGAACCCAAATATCGGGCTCCTTAACGAGTCCAAGACATTTTAAGTGATTTTCAATTATGGTGGTGTGTGATACATTTAACCTCTCTGCAATCTCTCGTTCAGTTATGTGACAATCAGATTCAATTATGGCTTCGATTCGGTCATCAACTTCAGCAGGTCGACTAGAACGTTGCTCAACTTTGAGTGAAACATTTCTGGAACGGAATTTTTTAAACTACTTCTGACATGTGTGTTCTGTTAAGTAATCAACACCATAAACTTAACATATCTCTTAATGAATCTCTGCAGCTTTATTGTCTTTACGGAAATAAAAAAGTAAAATATAGCGAAAACGTTCGTTTTTGCACTCATTGTTAAAATTGTTACTGAACTAACAGCTGTAACCGAAATTACGCGCAGTTTGCTTCTAAAGTAAGCTAAACAAAAACGGTTATCAAATGTCAAAAAAAAAAATAATAACATTGACAAAAGTCATTTAAAAAATCGTAACTCTATTTGCGAAAAACAAAATTACTTTCTTGCAAGCCCAATACTTTTCTTTTGGTTTTTATTTGGCAAGTACCATAGAATACATAATTTCGTGATATTGATGATGCTATTCATCTAATCATTTGATTTGATTCTCACAACAGGTAATATCACTTAATAATCACGGATAAATTACACGCGACATATGCATTATCTTGTAATAACTTTAGGTTGTTTTTGCTAATAAATGATTTTATAGACACTTGTAATTAAACAATATGAAGCTGTTACATTTGTTGTTCTTGTCCTTCCTTTTCTTCCCCTGGTTTTCATCAATTTCTTTTTCAGTACGTAAATTAATCTAAAACAAAATATAAAATAAGAGGGTACAAACTCTAGCAATTCAAGTTACACTTAAAAGACAAGATACGAAGATACATAATTGAGAATTGAACCTCGTGTGGTAAAGCGATAGAGTCGATTTCTACGGCACTATGGACTAATTTTTGCCTTAAGGATCTACTGGTATAAATCATGCCCAATAAATCGATATGCGTATCAAGAAATATTCGAGAAAGTTTGTGTCTTATTGGTCAGAGATATTAACCAAGCAAAGGCAAAGAGAAAATTAATGTAATTGCTTTGCAAAGTATAAAGAATGTGCGAGGTTTGGCCATTGCTATCAAGACATATGTCCTGGTAGCAAGAACTCTTTCACGGGGATACATGGAATATGGAATTATGTGCTGTTACCTAAGACCGAGGAAGATGCGAGAAACCATGCGCAGAGAGTACTTTCTAAGGCTGTCGGTATGTTGGTACCTCAGTATGTGTGTAAGAAAATACAAGTATCTGGACCATTAAATTCTTGGCATGCTGCTATTGTTGCTGAACAATACAGGCTGGTAGGAGTAGAGAAGCTTCCTGCAAGATATGTTTTACCATAAGTAATTTCAGAAAGTGGTGTTACGTTAATACATTTTCATACAAGGTATGAAATATTTTAAGCTATAAAATCGAGTCTGTACAAGATAAAGCATAAATGAGCAAACCAATGCAATCTCTAATAAACGTTACACAGACGTCTGATCTTATCTTGTGACAAGCATTCCACAACAAAACGCTCTGAATCGAAATCGTTTCCTCTCAACAATGAAGAAATTTATTTTTGCAGACAACTTATAGATGTAAGAGAAACCATTTCATAACACTGCATAGCGGATGCTAGTAAGCTTATTTTGAACGTCAGGAGAAGATAAGCGCTGCTTTGGGGCCTTTCTCTTTACGGCATTATTGCGACCACCACCCTCACAGAATTGAGGTCCCGCTTACTAGATCAACTGGCTACTAGGTTTCGCTCAATATTCGTCGCTTTTTAACCAAATATAGCAACACATATTCAAAGAGATCATAATACCGTTATAAAATTGAAAATGACTCCCTTGACTTCCAACAAACTATCTTCAACTACGTAATATTTCCCTGCTCACAATTTGACGTTTTGGCAAATAATTCGTCGTATTATTGGTATTAAAGCAGTTGATCTGTAGATAATTGTGTCACCAGTAACACCGCCTTCCGGCAATTAGAAGGTGTTTAGTACTATCATGCTTACGTCAAATTTTGTCTTTCATCATTCTTGTATGGTCGATTAAATAATTAGCAGACAAGCACTAATTAAATCGATTATTCCTTTTTTTCCAAATACTTTGTTAATATAACCAGTAGTAGTAGAACACAGCATTATTGATGTTAAATTTTAGCATACGTGTGTGTGTGTGTGTGTGTATGTGTGTGTGTGTGTGTGTGTGCGTGCGTGTGTGTGTATGTGTGTATGTATTTATGTATGTATATGGGAGAGGGATCATTCGACTGATTTCTCCCCATATAGAATTGGACTTATGTATAGTCTCCTGAAGCATGAATAATAATTTACGCTGAGGTTTTAGGTGAAGTATTAATCACTCCATAATTTTTACACTGCTGTAAGAAGATAAACCTAAAACTGGGTACCAATAATTTGTTTCTCTGAAATTAGACGGCAGTCATGTGATTTCGGTCGGGTACTACTCTATAGCATTTTGCTGTTACTTTGAAGAAGCATTTAAAATAACTGGACCAGATTCATCTTTCGGAAGACAAGGTCAAGTTGAAAGGCCACAGGTCGTGATTGAGTCACTGAAAAGACCGGAAGTCATTAATTTATAATAATTGATTTAGAACCGTCGATGCATAGAAAACTTATAATTCCTTTGCCTGGTCGCTGTGGCGAAAGAGGTTGTTTAGTGGACGATGCTGAAAAGCAAGCAGACAGAGACATTCCTCTTTGGTAGAATCCACATCGACTTCTTCAAGTTTTACTTCAACAACGCAGTATTCTGTGTTGTAACACAACATCCACTTTTAAGTAGGAATGAATATTGCCTTTTGGTATTAATACTACTTTTGTTAGTATTAGTTATTTTTTTTTTATGAACCCATTGGCTTTTTTTTTTATGTACCCGAAGAGCCACTGAGGTTCTATGTATATCGATGACGGGAGAATCACTGCTATCCCTAGCCACGGATATCTGCTATTCACAAGTCCATGGAAGGCCGAAATCACATGATTTTTCAATTCCGAGGCTTTCGTGGGCCATTACTTCGCACTAAGTATATAGACACGAATATGTGTACACGAGTCCGTATGAGAAGTTCTTTAATGATAACTATAGCAGTATTCTGTGTTCTAACACAACACCCACGATTAAGTGATGGTAAATATTATCCAATAAAGTCTATTACACATTCGATCTCCTATTTTATTAATACTATATATATATGAAAGTATTGAGTGGATAAGTAAATTAAATCTATATTCAAAATCATGTGTCAGTGTGTATGCTTGTATAGTATATTTAGACAAAGCGTATTTCCTGCTCCTTTTTTGTGGCTACCACTTCTGTTATGAGAGGTTACATCATCCCGTTATCACAATCAAAACCAAGTTCCGCTCTGGAAGCTTTGGTTAACGCATGGTTATTCTAGGAAAGCGTCGCTATGGTGTCACGTAGTGGGTCCTAACGCAGTGGGTCCTAACGCAGTTGTCAAGCAAAGTTCTTAACCACAAAATTATACTCACGCCAATGTCTTCCTACGGCATCCGGGATTCCAGACGGAAATTAACAGAGCGGTTAAAATACAATGACATTAGAAACTCCAGTGTTTAGCCCAAAGCAATTTATTTTATTTCGGCAATGCTATTCCGTGGTTAAGGTCTATTCTCCTGTGCTGTATCAAAAGTAGATCGGTCGTACTAATAGTGCCCATCAGTATACATTTTGTGCTATTTAACCAATTCTTTTACTAAAATCAATTAGAAAAACTGGTTTAGCAGTTCATGTCTATAAATACTTACATGCTTCTTATAAGTAGTAATTTTCCCAGTTTAATATTGTTTTCAGTATTCTACGATTATTAAAATTCATGTAACAAACTTCACCTATTATCCTTTTAATGACCATTGCTATGTATCATGCGATGATTTGTTTTCAGTATGAACAGAGTTATAACAAAATATCTATCTTTGTTTCCATAGATATTTTTTCTCTATTTTTCTTTTCTATGTACATAGTATAAGTCCATCCCTAATAAGAGCTTATTATTTACAGTTGAAGTATAACGAACAATAACAGAAAAAAGCCATTTTTCGACTTTCAATATCGGTCTATTTCTATATTATTGATATTGACCAAGATTTCATTTAAGAGTTTCTCATAGATATAGAATATAATTTGATGCTATTCCACAAAGTACGAAGTTAATATGACTATTCGTTTTTTTTTTATTTGTTTCTGTCATTTTTGTCTCATCCCTTATTAAGTTGATAAAAACAAATGTATAATATCTAATAATTATCTCTTGTCTCCATTAATAGAAACGAGAAGCAAAAATAGGTAATTGATTTTAGGAAATTGAATAAATGAGTGAAACTCTAGAATATAGATTACCCATTCACAAAAAGGAGAGAAATATCAAAACAAGAAATAAAAAAGAAAAAAAGAAAAAACATATATGTTGATATCCAGGGTAAAATTATCAGTAATAGTTATTTTACCGTGAATGATAGGAGGAAGAAAAAAAAAAACAAAAGTAAAGTAAAAGCTCATTTAGAAGTTCATATGTGTATTGAATTCTGTCAAAAGTGGTTTCGGTCTATTTTTAGACGAGACACAAAACAGGCAGATATATATAAAGACATCAACGTGTTATTGTCTTTGGTGGCGTTATTGAAATCCATTATTCTCTTATGAATTGTCTTAGTTTTACATTATTTTATTGTCTAACTTTTTTTTCTTAATTGTTGTTGCTATATTTAGGTTGAAACTTATAAATAGAAGATACAATGTAGAAATGACTCTAACTTTACATTGTTTTCAATAAAGTTGTTTCTTATAGACAAATATACATTTCTTACATAGCTAGAAGGTAGTATGCTGTTAGGAAAAGGAAATAAGATTGTTTCTATTTAGTTTCTCTGAGATATTAGCAATTTACAAAAAGTGAAACGACAGCGTATAAGATTGGAAATAAAATATGAGAATCTAGCGCAGCATCGATTCAACACTGGCATCGTCTCTAAAAAAATAATTATGCCCCACAAGTAATTTTTGTCCCGGGAAATGCCCCACAAATTCATTTTACCTCATAATTTCTGTTATAATAGTATACTGGTACTAAAAAACAATATTGATTTTGCATTATGGTAGAAAGCTGTAGGCTGCTTTCAGTTTTAGCGGCAATAATAATTGCCATTACCACCGAGGTCGACTTTGCCTTTCATCCTTTCGGGGTCGATAAATGAAGTACCAATGAAACACTGGGGTCGATATGATCGACTAGTCCTCTCCTCCAAAATTCCAGGCCTTGTGCCTTTAGTAGAAACGACTATTACTTCTAGTTTTAAGGCGACGAGCTCGCAGAATCATTAGCACGCCGGGCAAAATACTTCGCTTCTTTCGTCCATCTTTACGCTCTGAGTTCAAATTTTGCTGAGGTCAAGTTTACGTTTCAGCTTCTCTGGGTCGATAAAATAAGTATCAGTTTGTCACAGGAGTAGATGTATTCGACTTAGCCCCTTCCTCGAAACCTGCTGCCATTGTTCCAAAAGTTGAAACCATTATTACTACTACTACTATTATTATAATCATTTTTTTTACTATTAGGGCGGCGTACTGGCAAGGTCGTTAGTACAACAGTCAATAGACTTAACAGCATTGCATCAATTTTATGACAGAGTTTAAAATCCACCGAGGCCGACCTTGTCTTTCATCTCATCGGAATCATAAAATAATTACTAGATAAATATTGCGGTTGGTATAATCGAATTTTCCCTCCTAACAAAATTGTTGACACTTTCCCGAAATTTCAAAAAATTGAAAAAGGGGTCGAGCTGACAGAATCGTTAGCATGCCGGGAAAAATGCTTAATTGCATTTCGTGCAATTTTGGGACCCCGGCACTTATTTTATCGACCCTGAAAGGGTAAAAGGAAAGTCGACCTCAGCGGAATTTGAACTCAGGACGTAAAAAAGACATTCTGTCTAATATTCAGTGAATATTGTGCCCTAGTGCTTTTATGCATTTGACAATAAACTTCGTTCTCATCCACGATTACAAGAGGCTGTGACCAAATGCGAAAAAGTGAATTATTAAACATGTAGTCATTTGCAAATTGAAAAATAATTACATATATTTAATTTTATGCGCTGTAATATAAAACGCTGATTTGAAATAACCTTAGACTTCGATTTCGTTTAAATCATATTAATTTTAATTATAATTGTAGTTAATATTTGGCTGATAGAAGTAATCGCGTTGGGCGTTTAGATGATAAAAATATATAGCCTCTGAAATTAATATTCCTATTGATTCGTTTTTATTTACAAGGAAAAATTTGAAAATATCACGTAGTTCATGTTCCACTCCACTAAGACAATTTCCTTTCATAAAATTTTAATATTAGGAAACTGGGAGGATGTGATATTTGAGATTTTCCCAAAGGTATTAGTCGCAAATTAGTCTAAAAGTGAAGCTTGAAAATACGACATCACATCAGTTAGATTAAGGCTTATTACTTGAACCTCGATGCCTAACACGTTATAAAACTAATGTTGACTTATTTATTTGTATAAATTGGAAATAAATAAATGGTGAGATTTAATTTGCGTCATCGATGTGAGTTTTGTTTTGTTCCTTTATATATTCGTTCTTTCGTTCCCCCTCGCTCACATTTCCTTGCCTTCTCTTTTCCTTCCACTTTTCACTTCACTGTGTCCCTGTCATTTTTCTCGCCCCTCCCTAATTCTTTTGTATCTCTGCCTCTCTCTCTCTCTCTCTCTCTCTCTTCTCTTCCCACATGACCGGTGTTCGGCCAGGCCTGATCTTTCTTTTTTGGGAGCAGCCGTTGTGCATGAAACATAGTTATTTCTCCCTGTGCCTGTGAAATTTTGTATCCCGCCTGTAAGGCCTTATTTCCATATACGCCAGCTTAATTTTATTCGTCCTTAGTCGAAAGACATCTGTTGTTATGTCCTGTTATTATTCCTACTGTATGGGTGCAACATTGTTCGTTTTTTTTCCGTCCTTGTTTTTGTATACGTTCGCTGCTTTCTTCCAACGAATCTAATGCTCTTAGCTTAGTTTTTCCTCGGGGCTGGCCAGATTGGGGCAATATCGAGAATAACCAGCCGAAATTGCAAGGATAATCTGGATCTCGACTGAAGAGAGCAAACTCCCAATGACATGTCCGTGTTTCCTTGTATCGTCTATCTGTACGTTTTGTCCCTTTCTTGCATCATCTAAACTGTCT
>NC_068989.1:78217847-78228337 GCF_001194135.2 Octopus bimaculoides
TATATATATATATATATATATATATATATATATATATATATTGCTGATCCGAATTTCAGCACTGATCTAAGGATTAATTAAACATTGACTTACTGGAGACTATATACGGAATGCACAAGCGCAATAATATGTTGACGTATTCTGTCCATGTTAATAAACTTTCAAAAGTCACAAAGGCTAATGCATCAGTAAAAGTGTTAAGTAATATTTAGCTACGTCTTCCCAAATCTTGCCGGGTCTATTTTGCCTTTCATCAAATTTTGGATGAATAGTAATAAGAATTAATCATACATTCAGATCAATTTAATTTCTATCTGTTTATCTTCTACAGAATATTTGGAAATATGGAAATACATCTGTACAAAACATAATATTCTAATAAATATTTTTATCTTCCTTACGATGAAGCAATATCATATGTACACTGGCTTAATAAACATATAGAGGAGCTGGTAAACGAACTCTCGTCCCCTTCTCTAACTGTATATACCATCCTATTCTTTCATCTTGGAGGACAGGCCGTTTACGTTTAAGCTTCCTCCTAGTTACTAGTATTATTATATTTTATAACATCTTTTCTTACCAGCTTCAACAGTTTATCTATTGCTTAGCAAAACTAATAGGCCTACACTTAAAATTACTTGAATGTCTTCCTCTGATGTCACTCCGAATTCGTGCGCTATCTGCATATTCGCTATAAGAGATATTACACGTTAAGCTACTGGCAATCAGGTTTCTTTAAATACAACATAACCAAGATGAATATCTGCATGTATCACAAAATTTTCATCTCTGTAAAAGACAAAAATGGCCACTGCTCTAAGAATATCAAACATGTTTTAGGGAAGTCAGAATTTTTTCACAGTTATTTCGCTTCAGATTCGATCACTCTTCGACATAGTTTGATAGGTTATCGTGAGCAAACTTTAGTGGATAGAAATTTTGTAGAAATCCGTCAGAGGAAGATCTTCAACGCTTGATTGATAGACTTAATTCAGCTTTCAGTTTAAAATTGCCATCTAGTCTTCGACTACTTTCGGTGGAATGAAAACATCCGCAAGTGTAGGGTTGAGAACTTCAATCTGAAGATGAATTAGTCTCTCTATCACAAAGCTATTTTAAAAAGTCATGGTTCCTCGTTCTTTCTCTCTCTAAAAGACCAGAGAGCGTGCCTGATCATCTATGATTGCTATTGATGATATGAATATTATAAAGGAGCGGGCTCGTTGTTGTTAGTCTCGTGATTTTTGTGTGGAATATTGATTAACACATATACGTTATCAAACAATATCAGTGTATATGTAAGTATCATCACCTAAATTACCATTCCAAGTCATAACTACCTTTCAAGTGCAGACATATGTTAGCATTGGATTATAGATCTTTCTGAGATAGTAAAGTCAAACTTTAAAATCTCAACAGGCAAGTGACAGTATCATCTTCTCTTAGTAAATAACAGTAAACTTAAAAACGAGTTGAAAATATTTTACACATTGCTTTGCTGTATCCAGCATTCATCAATATAGAATTGTTTAATAAGTTTTTGTCTTCTGGCGACAAACATTAACATTTTGAGTAGACATTTTGCACGGATAAAAAACAGATTCTTAATAGAAGACACGTTTTATATAGTCAGCAAAGATTCACGCTGTCTTTCAAAATTGCGTACAAACTGATTGATATTTATTTGTAAATTGTATGTGCTTTTCTCTGTATCTCTTTATTTTTCGTTTAGTTCATTTCCAGACCACATCATTGTACATTGCATTTAGCGGAGTCTTACTACCAACCACATTGCCACATTGCTAATTGTACTTAAGTAGTTGATGATTACTGTTATTAAGATGCTAAAACTTAAACAGACAATATCACTGCCATTGTTGATATGTTTGCTGCTTCTTACCATTTTGACTGATACTAATCTGACTACGCTCATCACTTGCGTTCGCACCTACCACGATTAGTCATTGTAGAAAAGTATGCGATCACTATGAAAGCTTAGCAAGTGCTGTAGGGTCGTTAATGCTTGTAGTGATTCGGCATTTCCTTGCAGTTATTTATGTCTTAAGTGTGCCGGCTCCAGACTTTGTTTCATTAATATGTATAGTGGCTACGGCTTTGTGCCGTTTGAACACCAAAGGCATACTTGATGGATGCATTGAAGAAGTTGTGTTGATTCATAGATTAAGTGTTTGTATATCGTGGAGATGTTTAATGTGAATTACTATCGCATGTAGAATTTTGAGTAAGCCTGAAGCGTAGTATTATGCAAATATGAGAAGGTGTTATTAAAAATGACTGCAAGAATATCGGTAAGGATAGAAGCAGATTGTACTAAGTAATGAATCTTGGAATACGTTATGTTTGATAGTGTAGTGACAGGAGAAACTTTTTACCGAAGCACACAAAAATGATAGGGTTCTACAAGACGCATCTAATCTGAAAACTTTTAGACAATAGATATGCAATTTTCTTAAATATCTCGTAAACTAAAATATAGTTGAAATCTGTGAAGTGCATAGACATTGAATTTACGACCTTCTAAATTCTGAATAATCATGATCAAGGAGCAAGTATGTGGGGGATCGTTTACATTTGTACAGAATCCATATTGGTTGTTTCTGAAAAACAAGAAGGCAAACTTTAATTGAAGTTCATGATTGACAGCCTCTGCAACAACTTCGTTTGAGAATCTGGAAACAAGGTTTATTGGGGCGTGGTGAATCATCAGATATGTACTTGGATTATGGATGGCGATTCAAAATAGACTTTTCTCCAAAATTTATGATAGGAATCTCGCAGGATAGTACTGGAATATTAGTGAAGAATGTGGATAGTGTATGGAGACACGCGTGGAGTGCAATCTTTAGAAGTGATAAAAAGTACATCGTTAACACAGTTCACTTGATAGACTGGCGTGTTCGAAATTTATAATGATGTATACAAGAGCGTGATATTTGAACCAAATAGAACAATAGTTTGCAGGAATCACTATTAAGCACATACTATGTGCAGTTGAATGTTTTCGTATTCCGGTTGTTTATGTGCGTAAATTCTCGTAAATTCTTATAAATAAGAGTATTTTCTTCTAAGGTCTATTTTCGGCTGAATATGAAAGGTTTACTTCAGCTCCATTCAGATATCCAGTGTTTGAGTGTAATGTATGTATTGATCCAGATGTGTTATACTACCAGACTAAACGTATATATGATAGATGCACTTATTGAAAAAGAACACTACCTTAGTATAGACATGCATTATAGGAATAGAAATAAGTTTAATTTGGTTGTAGATTTGGATACCGACGAATTTAAGAAACAGGAAACTTAAAACCTAAATTTTGTAAGATAAAATTTGAAAAATTAAGCAAATAATACATAACCAAGATAATATAAAACAAAACAAGTGAAAAACAGAAAAGAAGAATGCGTAAGTATAAATAACAAAATTCTAGGCATTAATACTGTAAAAATTGTTAAAGTAAATCATAAAACCTAGACATAGAACGAGTAATATAAACAGATGAAATCCAAAAGCATAACAAAATCAAATTCTTGTACATTTATAGACTTTTGGATAAAAAGTTCAACCAGAAGTCACCAATAAAAATAAGAAACCAAATGAATTTAGTAATATAACTATAGAACATTTTATATTTCGTAATTTACAAAATAAAACTAATAAAAATGTGAAAATCGATAGATATTCCAATACTTGTCGAACACCGCCCTCCACAGAATAGTACGTAATTATATAACAGGAATATTAAAAAATTAATGGCAAGCGGATGAAATGAAAATATTCATAATGCTTGATACTGTAAACACCAGTATATAAACCAAGTAACACCACACACACACATATATCTAGAAATATACATAGACACACAGACACACATACACACATACAAATACACGAATACACACATGTATATATTTACATACGTATATTGTTTTAGAGAGAGAGATGGGGGAGTGATCCAAGGATTGGACTCCTTATTGGAAAATATGAGGACACAGATATTGTGTCGTATGTTTCCTCGGGTTAGCACATAGTCTTTACTATATATATGATGTGTCTTGAATGGCACAACGATGCACTATAACAACAACAATGGACTATAATAACTGTTATAATTTAATCATCCATAGACTGATATAACATTTCGGAATACAAAAATTCCTTCTTCAGATACTCCCTAGCGGTTGCGAGCTCGGCCTGGCTCAGGTGTAAAGATAGAAGAATATTGTAGTTCGCTTGCAGAATTGTGTATTGTTTGTAAAATATAATGTCTTGAATACACAATACACAGTGCTTCAAGCGAACTACAATATCTTTACACCTGGGTCGGGCCGAGTTCGCAACCGCCAGGTATTATCTGAAGAAGGAACTTTTGTATTCCGGAATATTATATCAGTCTATGGATGATTAATTTATAACAGTAATTATAGTCCATTGTGTTATTGTAGTGCATTGTTGTGCCAATCAAGACACATATTTTACACACAATACACAATGCTTCAATCGAACTATGATACTCTCCTATATATATATATATATATATATATAATATATAGTTTTAGGGAAAATAACCAATTTTCAAGAACTCATCGATGAAAATCCACTATCACATATAGAAAAATTAATAATTAAAAGCACAATAAATGAGTATAATATAAAGTAAAGTAAATATCATAAGATAAATATAATAAAAAGATTACACGTGTTTCATAACCAATTTTCAAATAGAAAAGAAATTTAAATCGATTAAAATCAATTGAAATTATCGAAAATAAGTTCTATTCAAAAATATAGCTACTCGTCAGATCGTAAGTAGAACAATAATTAGATATATATCTCAACCAACAATAAGTACCAAATGAATTAATATGAAATACTTATTATATGAAGATAGAAAAATTATTAAAAAAATATCATAATATCAAAATAATAACCATTCAATAACCATCCCTTCATCCATTATAATAACATGTATATTATATATATACACATAACTAAAGATTTAGGGTTTTTATACATATATATATGTGTGTGTGTGTGTGTGTGTGTGCATAAAGAGAGAGAGATAGAGAGAGAAAAGGTAGAGAGAGAAAGTTAGGGCGGAGAGAGAGAAGGAAGAATGGTGATCGAAATTAAAATGATATAAATGAATTATACGTAGAATATTTTTTAAAATATATATTATAGAAAATATAACATCTTTTCTGGCGAATGGGTGGGGAGAAGAAATTCATAACAATGTGCAATCAAAAGAGCATGAGAAGCCTATATTTGTTTCATTGCATTTAAATTGCATGTATTTCTACCCACAAAACTGTCAAAGACAGCATAGGCAAGAGCCGAATAAAGGAAGGGAGTTTCATTAATTTTTTGTTACTGTTCACAGTAACAAAAAAGTAAGGACTGATGACGGAATCGTTTCTAACTGCACACCAGACCTTCATGCTTGTGCTATGCGGTGGTCTTTCGTGCAGTTCTCTCGGATTTTCAAGAGCCAAATAATGACGGTTCTGTTGATCCACCACAATATTGCGATGAAAATGAGAGTCATCATTCATTATCTAAATGAGGTTTTCATTTGTCTCAAAAATTGCTTCCATTGTCGAAGTTAAGCCGATGTGCATAGTCCCATGGTTTCAACTGTTGCCCAATGACTAATTTGTACGGGTGGATATGCAGGTCTTCATCCAAAATACGCCTTACAGATAGATTACCAATGCCAAGTTCAGTGGAATGCCTCCGAGCAGATCGGTTCGGACTCCGTATCAAAGCTTGTCTGACGCGGTTCACATGTTCAGGCTCCGGGCCGTTTGTAGCTTCGACAACGGTCTCCTATTCATTAGTGTACCTCGTGTATGAAGTGCATTCACCCAACGTAAGATTGTGTTACGAGTGAGAACAGTCTGATTTCGGTGAATGTTGAAGTGGCGCCAAAACACACACTGAATTGCTGCGACAAACCCGTTATTCTTCACGTAACTCTCGTAGGCGAACACGCGATGTTCTATCGTCCACAGCGCCATGGTCGCACCTCGAAAAAAATTGTTAAGGGCACCACGGACTTAATGGTATCTGTCGGACGTATGTCCTTCTCCCTGCAGCTGAATAATAGCCACGTCAAAAACGCCTGCCCTCTCTGCTCTACCCTCTAGAGTGATGCATGACAGACGTGGAAGTTTTCTACTTCGAAAACTATGCCTAGATAATGGAATATAAGCAGGGGAAAATTACCAGAAAGGCATAACAAAATGTCTCAGGGAACAAAAAAAGAACGGATGTGCTGACCGAATAGATAAGGAAACTGATTCAAATTAACATAACAACTCGTCAAAAACAATTAGTTTAAAATCATATAGTCGAATCGATTTATCAATGCCAAGGAACGACAATATATCTCTTAACGAAACGGGGAAGCCGCATACACGAACAGATGTGTGTATAGGGAAAATGTGGGTAAGTAAAAATGGTGTGTGAGTGTGTGTCTGTGTGTGTGTGTGTATGTGTGTATGTGTGTGTATGTGTGTGTGTGTATGTGTGTGTGTGTGTGTGTGTGTGTGTGTGTGTGTGTGTGTGTGTGTGTGTGTGTGTGTGTGTGTGTGTGTGTGTGTGTGTGTGTGTGTGTGTGAGAGAGAGAGAGAGTGAGTGTAAATAAAGAACAGCTATTCTTCGAAATATATACTAAAAACACGACTATGTTCAAGTTTGATATTCATTATTAACGATTTGTGATAACTTCATATTAATCCTTTGTGCTTGAACTGCATCAGTAATGCTTATAAATTCATTATTAGGATGTTTCACGACATTCAAAATTTTGGTTGCAATTTTGGAAACAGTGTGATACAGCCGTATGTCTACGAGTCCTGTCATAACTAAACAATTAAATGCTGGTTGAACGAAAATATTAATAATAATAATATACCTTGGTGTACTAGAGTTCAGCGAGATAATAGAAAAGGAAATGAAAGAGCAACTAAGGATGGAGTATTTCCGAAGACTGATGTTGTCGTTGCGCTCAAAATTGACTGGACGGAATAAAATCCAAGCAGTTAATACGTGGGCGATAGCATCACTTCGGTATGGAGCGGGAATTATTAAATGGCACAAAAGAGAAGTGAAGAAGATGGACACCAAGACCAGAAAAATGTTAACAGTACACGGCGCCTTCCATCCTAAGCGTGACACGGATAAGCTGTACTTGTCAAGAAGAGCAGGAGAGGTTTGATCATTTGATAGGACTATATGGGAGCAGAGGGAAATAGCTTAGGGTGGTATATAAAAAATCCTGTGAAGCCAATGTTTCAACACACAAAAAAGTCCGGCGTCATAAAAGCTGCAAATAGTGTAACGAAAGAAAAATTTAAATAAGAAGTGAAAAAAAAAACGTACGGTCAGTTTTCAAGCGATGTGAACACCAAGAAAGATACAAAGGACCGGTAGCTATGGATGAGGAGGAGTAACCCGACGATAGAGACAGAAACCGTATACGTGCAGCTCAGGAACAAGCGGTAAGGACCAAATATATGAAGTGCAGAATAGACAAAACTATCGAGAGCAAGAAATGCAGAATGTGTCGAAACGGTATGGCGCATCGTTAGCGAGTGTCCGAAATTGACACAACGCGAATGCAGAACACGCCAAGACAATGTGGCAAGAAGCTCTGTAGAAATCACGGCCTACAAAGAGCAAAGGCGTGGTATGATAAAACTCCAGAAGGAGTCACCGACAATGAGAATTGCAAAATCCTGTAGGATGCAATGACTCGACCAGACATCGGAAACCAGACTTTGTTGAGGTGAATAAAAAAGAAAGAACATGTATGATAATCGACATAGCATGCCCCAGTGACATCAGGATCAATGTGCAAAAAAGAAAAATTAAACAACTATGACGATTTGAAGTTGGAAGTACGAAGGTTATGATCAATGAAGAGAGTAGGCGTGATACCAGTTGTAATTGGTGCACTTGGAAGTATCAGCACTCAACTACCAACATGGTTGAAAAAGATCGGTACAAGTGTGTAGGTAGAACACATACAAAAATCAGCATTGCTTGGAACTGCAAGAACTCTTCACAGAGTTCTTGAACCATGACCAGTAACCTTAGTCTGCTGGTTGTGGCCATCTGACACTTTCCATCATACCCAGCAATATAAGCTGTGAATTTTCATTACATAACAGCAACAACAACAACAGCGATACTTTATCTGTCACAAAGTCAGACGTATATACAATACAGTTCAATCAACATTAAATACGTTGGACAAAACAGACGCGCGGTTTGTAAGAGATCTTTTATGCATAAACGATAGGATTGGAAATACGATGCACAAATTTTAATAGAATAAATATAAATGCACATAAAAAACGATAAATAGTTAAGATATTATACGTATAGTAAAGTTTTAAAAGTTCGCTAATATACAAATTTTAACTCTTGCATTCCTTCCGACCCCAGTTTTAAAGAGTATACATATTGTGACATATGCCCTTTCTCCCTTAATAAAGAATCTTTCATGTAGAATATGAATCAGGTCTCTTTGTCAATTATTCTTTGATGGAACGAGAAGTCAAAATGACTGTAGGTTTTCGTTCATTCAATAAAGTATTTCTCATTGAGTTGTTCTTCTTTATTCTAAAAAACATACTTACAAAGGACAAAACTCGGGGTTCATATTTACGTTTAATGTAGTAACTTTTTGGGTGGTATTACTGTTGCTCTTGTCATCAAACGTCTAGTTCATTAAGCGCTATACTTCTCTTGGTTACACTTTCTACCATTTCTTCATGCGTTCATCGACCATTTTATTTTACATTGTGTTATCTTTTGTTCGATGTTTGCGTTACTTTGTTGCAGTATTTTTTTCTGAGAAGCTAATCTGAGGAGAGATGAGGTCATTTTTGCGTCGAGATGTCATTTTCGCCTCAGCATTAAGAACTAAAATATACATGGCAGCATTAAAAAGAAAAAAGACTTTGTTCTCTAATCTCAGTAGCTTAGAATTTCCCAAGTGTTTATTAAAGCTACCTGTGTGAAATAATATCCAAAATGATTTTAGTCTATCTCGATAATAGTGTCTGTGGGTGAGAGAGAGAGGGTGGAGAGAGAGACAAATAGAGAGTATATGTTTGTATATACCAAATTTAGGATACAGAATATTTCTAACAGTATATTCTAGTCACACATTAATGACATTCTGCTAACATTAGATTAATGTAGTCATGCAAAGAAGTGCCGTTACAAACATCATGGCTTACCTATTTTATTTGTAAACTTTTATTTATAGTTATGGCTACAAACAGGAGAATAACATTTTTCTTGTTTAGAGCACTTCCGCGATTACTTTGCTTAAACATTTTTTATGTATTCCATAACATTTATGTTGTTCTGAAATTTCTTCTAATAATTTTCTATTTCTACTCTGGAAGTTATAATTTTGTGATCATAACATATTATTTATTGTAACCACAAACTCATATATGCGTCATCATTATCTTATAAAAAGAATAATAAAAATCCTGCTTAAATTATAGAAAAATAAACAGAATCACCAAGTTTACCAGTAAACAGAATATTACACTTATTGGTTTCCAGAATATTTATAATAATATATAAAATATTACTGTTTTCTATTCTTTGCCTTTTTTCAAAATTTTAGTATTTCAAGCATCTCCTTAACAGATTGCCATATATTAATTTTAGAAATTATTTGAACTGTTTCTGAGAGTATGAACAAATCAACACTTGTAAAGATGAATCATTTTAAAATTAAATTAAATTATAAGATCAATGGAAAAAGTTATTTCTAGGTTGAGTGGTTCAACAATTTCAGAAATCTGTTTCATAACAAGTTTCTATTGTTAGAAATATTGGAATTAAATCATTATTACGTTTTTTTATAAGTCTATTTCCATAACTTAAAATCTGACAAATTTGCTTCTAAAGTACTTACAGAGCGTTTAACCTGGGTGTAAATATTACATAAAATACAGCAAAATTCCAAATAACGTTTTATAGTTAGAACAGATGCTGAAACATTTTTTTCAAAGCAATGACTCTCACTCTCTCTTTTCCTCTCTCCCTTTCCTCTCTCCATTCCTCTCCCTCTCTCCCTCTCTCTCACGCACGCATACACACACGCACGTTCTACTATCCAATCTTTTACTCACGCTCAGACCAAAATAAATATTCCGAAGACTCTTGACTTTCAAAGTTGATGAAATAAAGTACCTGTCAAGTATTGGCTCGATGTAATACACTTGACCACTTCAAACATGTCCCTCAATGCAGGCTTGCCTGAGTGGAGGTGCTTGTCCCCACCCCCTCGTAAACATAAGGACAGAGAAAATGTGTCAAGGCCGACAGGAAGCGGTCTAGCTTCCTAGGCCGAAATAGCAGTAGCATGATTTCCTTCATGGGACTGTCACGTTCAGTTGACAGCGTACAACTATTTTATATATCATATATAT
>NC_068989.1:78228820-78235937 GCF_001194135.2 Octopus bimaculoides
ATATATATATATATATATATATACCTTCATAGTAGTCTACTCTATTAGTAATAGAACAGTTTCAAATGTTACCCCTATTGCGACACTCGACGAACTTTCCTAAGAATTAGATGATACCTACCCAGATCATAGTCCCTTCGGAATTCATCATGTATTCTATAAGACTATAGCAGGAGGGTCCTCTACGATGAACGTTGTCTGTAATACACCTAAGATTGAAAGTCATGAGTGACAGGCTTAAGAACGATATGGCTCCCTTATTGTAATTAATGCACATCTGCTGGAAAAATACCCAGGCTCTAATATGAACAACTGTACAAGACTTACCGTACAATAAAAATAACTGAAGATCTACTATGGAGACAAAAAGGCAGACCCTTACACAAGTGGTCGGTAATGAGTGCGAACATAAATATATGTTTATGGTCAAATATAGAAAAATATTTTTGAGAGTTATCTTACTAAATATTCTCCAATAAATGTGTACGGGATATTATCACATATTTAAAAAAAGGATTCAAAACAAAATATTTTTAGAAGCAACAAATTCCCCCCAAAAAACTACGTTTATCCAAAACAGAAATCTAATGAATGGTATCATTCATAAGAACATGAAACATCTGCAGAAAGAAACACGAGTGAATTTGAAAATGGTAAATTATTCATCACTAGGGAGATATTTTTCAGCTTTTTAATGACAACCCTCTTTCAGCATTAGTATGGTTAATATCTTTTATATATCACTTTGACATGAAGAATAATGTCTTTGTCTTACGTCCAGTATAACTTACTTTCTTCATTTTTTTTTTCTTTTTTACATTTTTTTTTACATTTCCAAAGCACGAATTATATCATTTATCTAAATAATCCAACTTCGCAACCTTGACCTCTAGATTGTCACCCCATTAAAACTCAGTATTGGAAAGATATATAAGCACTGGTAATTTCATGTGTAGAACCGCACAAAGAGGTAAAAATAAACCGAAATGCATATGATAGAAATTAATCGTCCTTTCAAAGAAAAAAGGATAAGTATTATTAAAATTTATGATCCGAAACAATGAGAATAATAGTCAAAAAGTAGCCATTATAGTTGAAAAGGCCGAATCAATAAGTGGATCTCTAGGGAAAAAATATAAAGGAGTATTTTACTGCTACAAAAGAAGGCATTCTTAATGCCGATGCATGAACTAATGTAACAACAGCTTGAATTGAACATGGAGGACGTTTTTTTATAGATACATTCCAGTAGGAAAATATAACAGTGATTTGAGTTTGTAACAGACATACTTTGTGCAAGAGGGGTTGTTGAATCGAGAGAAATAAATTGTAAAATCCTTGAGATTTTCAGATAAAAGACCTCGGGTCATTCATTCAGGCTCTCTATTCCCTATGTTCAAATTATGTTGGATCAGCTGTGCATTTCATCGTTTTGTTTTTACTTAACATCATACTTGTCAAGTATTAAGATCAATTCATATCACTTTACCCGTTTCTTTCTATGTTTCATTCAGCTTTATCTAGTATGCCTTACACTCTCCTCCCTCTCTCTCTCTCTCTCTCTCTCTCTCTCTCTCTCTCTCTCTCTCTCTCATTTTGAAACACTGTCTCGTCTGAAGATATGGATGATATGAGCCATCCTATATTACAAACTAGATTATTAAGAATTACGGGTGGATGATTTGACTCTTTGTTAATATAAAATAGCTTTTCATTGGGCTTACGGTAGGGTTTAAGTTTATCTAATTGCAACTCAAAGTTAAAGTCCAAATAGATCTACATTATTAAGGTTACTTTCTATCGTTATCCATAAGCCATTGGGAGAAAATCATAAATTTTTCCTAAGTTAACTATCTACATGGAGTTTGTAAGAACGGGGAGGATAAAAGTAAACTTAAATCATCCATCCCTTAAAGTAATTTAGATTATGCTAACGGTTACTCAAAATTCATTCTCACTGCCTTGTAAGAAAGTACATTTATATGCGTGTAGACATCTCGAGAGTGGTTCAGAAATTCTATTAATGATTTTCTTGTTAGTCCACAGAATAGACAAGGATTTCTCGGAGCAGTGACGGCATCTCCTGGAAATTATATTGTATAGTTTTGCGTACCTTACTATGGACCAAGTTATGCTGTAATTTTACTTTAAACCTCCCTATTCTTACAAACACCAAGAAGATAGTTAACTCGCTTTGTGATCATGAGTGCACCAAACCTCACGTCTGCGTATGCTCACATTTTTGCGGATACTTGTATGAGCGAGTGTACTCGCGCCATGCAACTTTTTTCACGGGTATTTTAAGTATTTTTCTCGCTGGATTGCGTGTTCGTTTCTCTTTTTGTCTTCTGTGATTTTATTTTTTATCTTCTATATAAATGAAAATATTTTCTGAGTCTGGCTGTTTTTCTTTCTACAAAACGAGAAATTAGATTGGAGAACTTTTATTTTAACGAGTTGTATTTATAATCACCCGATGAGATACCTCTGCACCCATGAGGGATCAATGATAAATGTGGCGAAACAATTGTCGCGATTAATAATAAATTCTCGTATATTCTATATTCCGTCTTTCCTTTGCCATATATATATATATAGCTGAAGGCGTTGTCTTCCTGGGGCTACAAGCTACAGTAGCATCCACCCTTAAGGGTTAGCCACATTTAAGTGTCAAATATACTTCACGATGCCGTGCAGTTACTGTTTATCTGTTTATACCTCGCTCGGAGATTTGTTATTGCTTGTTTACACTTTTCCGAGATCAGTGACTTTTCGTCACTGGAAAAAGGATATATATATTTACATTGGGAACCACTTCACATCGACAACCGGTGACTGTCATATGCTGATGATGGGTCAATACCGAGAAACTCGAGTTCATGTGTACCACGTCAGTTTGGAGATGGGAAGAATGGCTTCCCTTTGCAAATACTGATAAGGCACATAAAGTGTCAATAGCCAACTGGAGGACGTGTCTACATGGGGCTACCAGCTACAGTAGCATCCACCCTTAATGGTTAGCCACATTTATGTGACAAATATACTCACGACGTCGTGCAGCTACTGTTTATACCTCGCTCAGAGATTTATTATTGCTATATATATATATATGTGTGTGTGTGTGTGTGTGTGTGTGTGTGTGTGTGTGTGTGTGTGTGTGTGTTAAAAGACATGTGACAAGTTATGTATGTCTGTATGGATGGATGGATGTATGATTGGCGTTTCACAAAACGTCAATATTTCTAGCCTCTGAATAGATATCGTTATGTTAATTTTGAAAATTATTTCAGCAATTTATAAAAGTATAGCCAACTCAACACTTCAGAGATGAATCGTTCTGAAATTAAATTAATTATAAGATCAATGGGAAAAAGTTATTTCTAGTTTGACTGGTTCGATAGTTTCAGAAATATGTTTTATAAAAGTTTCTATTGTTAGGAATATTTTATCTCACACATTTTTTTTTCATCGTAAATTTCTTTCTAAAACTTAAGATAATGATTAGTCGCTGCTGAAGCACATATAAAAGTTTAACCTGTGGCTAAAAATTATCAGAATAGCATGGATTCCCAATAACAATGTTTTACAGCATAGACCGATGACTATTTCGTTCTTTTATATGTATTCGTACATATATATGTATTCAATCTTACTTTACAAACCACAAAAAAAATAGATGCAAATTATTTGACGACTTCTTCATTCCGGGAATGACAAATTCCCGGAATCTTAAATGCATCAAACTACATAGCCTTTGAACTGGTTAAAGTCTGCCACAAATTCTCATATGAAGCTATGTGTGTCGACGCCGTCAACGCAGACCATTCTAACAATCCACTAAATTCTTTCGAAGACTAATAATTTTGCATATATACATGCATATATATTTTTAGCATATAACCCAATAAACAACATAATATATTTTTTTTTTTAAATTATCTTAGTTTTGATCCATTATTTCTCACTGAATATATCTATCATCAACAGTTAATCGACGTAGTTGTTGTTTACGCTCCGTCGCTTACGACGGCGAGGGTTCCAGTTGATCCGATCAACGGAACAACCTGCTCGTGAAATTAACGTGCAAGTGGCTGAGCACTCCTTACACACGTGTACTCTTCACGTAGTTCTCGGGGATATTCAGCGTGACACAGAGTGGCAATGCTGGCTCTTTGAAATACAGGCCCAACAGAAGCAGGAAGAAAGAGCGAGGGAAAGTTTTGGTGAAAGAGTACAGCAGGCTTCGCCATCATCTCCTGCCGGAGCCTCGTGGAGCTTTAGGTGTTTTCGCTCAATAAAAACTAACAACGCCCGGTCTGAGAATCGAAACCGCAATCCTATGACCGCGAGTCCGCTACTCTAACCACTGGGCCATTGCGCCTACACCTAATCGACGTAGTACATCCGACGTAAAACAAGAATACACTCCCTTTTGGAACTTCAGTGAAACGTGCATGAACAGATAAATTATAAACTCGATCATACAACTTGCAACATTACAATCAATCATTTGCCTTCTCTTTAATTCCAGAGGTTAAACATCACACGAATAGAAATAAACTTTGCCTCGCACATTATATGCCAGGGCAACTACTAGAAAAGGCAATATTTTCACTGCTTCACCTTTTCTTTTGTTTTTCTCTTTTCTTTTCCACATTTATGTCTGTCTCTAATCAGAAAATTTCCACATTTACCAATATATATTCTGAAAAATGGATCACAGTAAGCACTCTCCGATTTCAGTCTGATGCCCGGGAATATGGAATTCGAATAACTAGATGTCAGATGCCAGCTGTCATAATTCTAAATAACATTCCTTCTCCGACGTTGACTCTACTGGGTTTTTTTTTTTTTCACTTTTTTGTCTCATATATGTGTGGGTGTTTGCGTGTACGTGCGTACGTACGTGTAAGTATTTATATGCACATATACGTCTATATGTGTGTGCATATACACACGTATGTATATATATATGTGTGTGTGTGTGTATAAATATATATGTGTGAGTGTATGCATTTATGTGTGTATACGTGTGTGTAAGCGGGCGTGTGCGTGTGTGTGAGTGTGTGTATGCTTCATAAATCGTAGCCATAAATACTTTTGACAAAGGAAATAATTTTTTTCGGTATTAAGCGCATGGTATTCATTTTGTGTGACAGAAGACAGCTATGTTTGATTCGACATTAGATACATAGAACTCTGTATATATTGGCCAATATATTTTGTTTTATATTGTATATAAAAATTGCAAGAGCAAATACTTTCTGATTCATATATATATATATATATATATATATATATATATATATATATATTGTCTTCTCAATATATGGAATGAAAAATAATTATTTCTGATCCAGTTATTAAATGTCTGGTTGATAATAAATGTGGAAAGTGGATATAGTAATATATTGTTCTGAATACCATGATGGAGATATATATCTTTTTATCTATACTATTCACGATTTATATTCAGTTAAATAAGTTATTTCAAAAATAATATATCAAGATATACTATGAACATCTGTGATATTTTCAGAAGAAACTATCAGTAGCTCATAACTTTAGTGAACCTCTCCTGTTTCATTTTTTTTTTACAAATACAGCTATAAATCGAAACGATAAGTTGGTAATCTTTTATAATCCTAGCCATATATTTTTAAGGTTTCATTTACTTTTTCGCTCCAATTTTTGATGATGTAATAGATTCTCGCATTATTCAAGCGAGATTCAATTCGCAGCAGATTGCAATAAATCCGTTAATCCTCAAAGAAAGAATGCCATTTTCAACAATTCATTTCTGTATGTACTAGTCTCAATAAAAGAGTGTATGTTTAAGTACGGTCATTTGACCGGTAGTTTTCAATAGGGCTGTTTTGGCCGAATCACAGAAATCAGCAAGGGGAGTGGTATTAGAAAAAAATAATAAAATAAAAATAATGTGGAGGGAAGAAGGTAGGCAGATATATGTTGTCAAGGGGGAGAAAAGATATATATGCATGAAGAAAGCAAGAAGGAATAGGGGAGAATCGTGGCGGCTACTACTGGTTTCCAATTGAGGAATGTATGTGTGCAGTGAGCGTGTTTACCGTATGAAGTAGTAGAGGTGTATGTTGGCGCATATACTTGTAAGTTTAAGGAGGGAAGGGTATGACGATGAGGTAGGTGAAATGATAGTATAGAATTTTAAACAGTGTGCAAAAATACAGAGAAGTACGTAAATGAGAAAAAGGAATTTAAGGGAAAATATATTGTTGGTTAAATATATAGTGGTAGTGAGGGGAGATAACATGGAAAATTTATGAAGGTTAGGGGGAAAGGTGGGGTGGAGATGTTATTTGTATTTTGAGAAAAGATTTTGTGTTCGATGTTTGCAGGTAAAAATTATACTGCTGCCTTCATTAAGACAATCCGTGCATTGAAAATAGCTAAGACCTCGGCTATGCAGAAATCACACTCGTTATTATAGCTGCTCTATGGTTTGCTGAGGGTGACTGTGGACCACTTGAATGTGTAAGTAGTTGAATCAATCTTTAATTTATTGATTAACTGAGATAATGATGTAAAGTTGGATTTTGTTTGGGACTTGAAACTGAAGGAGTGGTTGTTCACTCTAGCTTTGAAGGTGGTGCTACTTGAGCGAATATATATGTAGTTACAGTTGGTAGGTGATACTGTACACCTATAAACGATGTTTTTTGTGAGACAGCAGTTATCTAAAGAACAGGAGGTTAAGCGCCTGACGTTGCACAAGTTTGTAATGAGTGTTCCGGATAAACTCGTGAAAGGATTGTTATTCAGTGAGGAACCGGTATTAGGTCCGTCATTATTGCTGGCATTAGAATTAGCATTTGTTAAGAAGTTTACGATGGTGCTGTGGGTTTGTATAATATGATAATTATTATGCCCGGTGGCCTCTTCTGTGTCGTTCTCTATTTTTGCAAGAGGTATAGTTGGAGGTTGTGGTAAATTTAAGGATCAGGAGTTAGCAGTGGCATTATAGTTGGAGTTAGGAGGATATTTACCACTTCTAAGGTTCCGCTCGCTATGAAACATATGTAGCCCGGATGTTATTTACTCCATTCTTTAACTCTTGTGTATATATATATATATATAT
>NC_068989.1:78236194-78237805 GCF_001194135.2 Octopus bimaculoides
ATATATATACACGCAGTTGAAACATTTCTGTCCCATGGGTCCTTGAAGACTGCTAGAAAGCAGGAAAGTATACTAGTCCTTTAATACTTAATATTCAATACTTCATTTCATTCTACCATGTATACTATATATTCCATATTCTATATCCTACATTAATTTTATAAGAATATAAATAAAACCTAAAAAAACAGATTTGGAATTCTTTTGTATAATATATTCCTCAATACACTATCATACAAACCCCTTTTATTATTTTTTTTAAATTTGTAATGCTGAGCAAACTGGGGCAACGTAAAACAAACTCAATACACAGCCCAGTCGGGGAATCGAAATTACTACCTCATAATTGTGGGCCCGACGCTCTAACCACTAAGGCGTTCAGCTTCACATGTGTGCGTTGCATTCATTATCAACATCGTCGTCGTCGTTTAACGTCCGCTTTCCATGCTGGCATAGGTTGGACGATTTGACTGAGGACTGGCAAGCCAGAAGGCTGCACCAGGCTCCAATCTGATCTAGTAAAGTTTCGACAGCTAGATGTCCTTCCTAATGCCAATAGCTCCGAGCGTGTAGTAGGTGTTTCTACGTGCCGCTGGAAGCAGGGCCAGTCAGGCGGTTCTTGCAACGACCACGCACAAAAGGTGTTTTTTACGTGCTACCTGTACGGTAACCAGTCTCGTAGCACTGGCAGTGACCACCCTCGAATGTTGTTTTTCAAGTGCCACCGGCACATGTGGCAGTAAGGCGAGGCTGGCAACGATCACGCTCGAATGATGCTTTTTATGTGTCTCCGGCACGGGAGCCATAAATTAATGACACAGAATTAACGTGGTTGATGATACATATTCAGGTCACAATATATATTCGTTGAAGGTTTTCTTCTGACTTTGTATATATGTGTTTGCTATGGTTTATAGAAGAGAGTTGCCTTAGTATAAATTTCAAATGCTTATAAATAAAATCTATTCAGTTTCTCACAGAGCAATGGTCAAAGTGAGGTGAAAAGACACCATATTAAATAGCAATTTCCAATGTATAATTAAAAAGAATGGATTGATACAAATATCACTACTATAAATTATTTTTGGAGTACACCAGTATATTTTTAAGTGGGCGGTAATATACTTAAGTCTAAACATATGCATGTATTCAGTTTCATATCTAGAGATACATACGAATAAATCAAAGAAAAGCCTCATAGATTTTGCACATTTCCGTAGAGATATGCATTTAAAGTAGAAGTAAATATATAAATACACTATTCTACACACACGTGCACATACGCACACACACACACACCCGTAGTGTATGTGTATGTATATAGGTAAGAAGCAAAACATATGTGTGTGTGTGTATGTGGTGTGTGTGAGTGAAGTGAGTACATATGTATATGTATATATATTTATATGGATATACATTATGCATGTATGTATGTTTGTAAGTATGTATCTATCTATCTGTCTGTCTATCTATCTATCTATCTATCTACCTATCTATTCATTTATCTATCTATCTATTTATACATCTATGCATTTATCTATTTATCTATTTTTCTTTCTATCTATCTATCTATCTATCTCTCTCTCTCTCTCTCTCTCTCTCTCTCTCTCT
>NC_068989.1:78237963-78241400 GCF_001194135.2 Octopus bimaculoides
TATATATATATATATATATATATATATATTCTGCTACGGACAGACATCTGTTTCACTGTCTTTCACTTGCATTAGTCTATTAGTCTTGCATTAGGCTACGGCTAATGACTGCCTTTTGAAGAGATGAACACAGCGATTCCAATACTTATTTTTTATGTCTAGTACTTAACTTTGTATATTTGTTTTACTAAACCACTAAATTAGAGGTACATAAACAAACCACATCCGGTTGTAAAGAAGCGAGGCTACAAAAATATACGCACAAACTCACATGCATACACTCATATTCACATGCGTAAATACATATGTATATATGCGCATAAATATACACTCACATGTTTATGCATAGACATATGCGTGTATATACATACATACATACATACATACATATATATATATATATATATATATATATATATATATATATACATAACAGTATAGCTACATTAGTATATGTATGTGTGTGCATGTGTGTGTGTATGTGTGTGTGTGTGTGTGTGTATGTGGATGTACGTGAGTGTGTGGGCGTGTGTGTCTGTGTCTGTGTGTGAAGAGCTCCTACGCATTTACTATCGATGAAATTCTTTTACAAACCATTACTCTCTCGGGACTTTGGTACCAGACGTACCAGATACAGCGCAGTGAGACTAAAATCAAGGCCATTTGGCACGGAAACGAGCTTCTTACGCATACAACCTTAAACGCGCCTATAATATGACTATAAATTTACAATTCGGACAGCCGTGCACTGCCTGCAACCTTACTCTTCATCTCATGATCTCGCAGCAGGACAGGACCGCAGAATGATCACTGAAACTGCTAGAAACAACAACCAAATCTACGTCAAGTTTTGATGTACGGTTTTGGGAAAAATAAATGATGTAGTGGTTAAGGCAATAACAAGTTTTCATAAAAGAGAGCATTGTATTGTTATGATAGGAATGTATTTGATGATTCGTCTGCCTAGTGAGGGTTAGCTTGGGGGCCAAACACAAAAGCTGTTTTGTATTTGATAAAATAATACTGCCCTACACTAACTTTTCATATGTCAACTCAAAAAAGTTTTAGTATTTTAGCAAAACTAAAATCTAGATATGATATAATATCAGAATTAAGAATTATTAATTATACAAATCTCTTTTATTTATTTTTTATGATTTATCTCCCGACGACCATCAGTTCGCAATAACAATTCCGGACTTCTCATCTTGAGAGATAAGACTAGATTGATGAGGGGAAAAACTTTTGATGATTTGTCTCGACATCCGCTGAGAGATAGCTAGAAGACTTCAGTATTGTGTGAAGATTGATTGCTTAAAGGGGTTTACTGTGGAAGAATTAGAATGGTTCAAAAGAAAATATAACGTTGTATTTGTTTACCATATAAGTAGTTTTATATAGAAATATATATTTGAGAAAATTGTACGTGTTTTAGTGAAAGACGTGGTAGAGTGAAGTAAGAAAGAAAAAGACAGATAGGCAGACATACAGGCAGATACAGACAGACACATAGGCAGACGCAGAGAGATAGACAGAGAAAAGCTGTCATCTCCAAATTTGAGATCGGATGAGTTAAAATATGTCTGGTGAAATTCTGATTTTCAGGTTGTACTTAGAATGCGACTGTCATTTCATTGCCACAGTTACATCAGTAGAATTATTGAGCGTGACCCCGAGTCATGTACTTAGTGTTCAAAGGTTAATTGTTTTCTGTCTCTAAAAACAATAATTACACATTGTCAAATAGTTTTTATTACTTTACATGTTTTAACCATTTAGACAACGGTCGTGCTGAAATACGTCTTCAATGGTTTTAGTCGAATTCAATTTGTATTTAAGTCTAGTGCTTAATTTTTCGTCGAACAACTACACAGGAAAGACGTGGCTGTGTGGTAAATAGATTGCTTACCAACCACACGGTTCTGGGTTCAGTCTCACTGAACCATGGGTAAGTGTCATCTTCTATAGCCTCGGGCCGACCAAAGTTTTGTGAGTGGATTTGGTAGACGGAAACTAAAAGAAGCCAGTCGTATATATATATATATATATATATATATATATATATATATATATATGTGTGTGTGTATGTGTGTTTGTGTGTGTGTGTGAGTGTGTGTGTGTATGTGTGTGGGTGTATGTATATATTTGTATCCCACCCTACCATCGCTTGACAACCGACATTGGTGTGTTTACGTCCCCGTAACTTAGCAGTTCAGTAAAAGAGACTGCTAGAATAAGTACTAGTCTTACAAAGAGGAAATCCTGGGTCGATTTCTTCGGCTAAAGGTTGTGCTCCAGCATGGCTGCAGTCATTTGATTGAAACAAATAAAAGAATAACTAGGTTATGTGACACACATGGACATAGAATTAACGACAATCTAAATATATAGAAAAATAATGATACATACACAATACAAAGACATATACACAGGCACACATACACACACATATTCGCACACATAAACGCATACACATTGACACATATACATACATATGCACGAACATAAACACATACACACATATATATGTATGTGTATTCATCGGTGCAGCTTTACGCGCAACTTCCGTTTATGAAACTATGTGATTATGGACGTATGTTTGTGTTACTGTAGCTGTATGACAAAATATGAAAGTAGGTAGGTGTATGCTTATTTCTTCACATGATTCTAATGGTTCTGATATACCCTTGAAGATCATTAACCAATATTCCTAAGGTTTTCATTAATAGAAATTGAAATAGCTAGAAATTGCACAAATTAAAATTAATTAAAGGAAAGTGGCTGCAATTGAAATTAATTGTTTCTTGTCGTAAATAGATTTTCTCAATGAAAATTGATAAATCGATACCAGTTCTTTTGATACGTCTTGATTATTATTACTTGTTTTTATTCTGATTTATTCTTTTATTGTTATTTTGAAGTTTATAAGAAAACAAGTACGTTTCCCTTGAAATGGAAAAAAAAAAGAATTCTAAAACTAATTGATATAGTCGAATAAGTCTTCATATATGTACGCATTCGCGTACAGGTTGCTTGGGTGTGTGTTTGTGTGAGGGCTTCTGCGTGTATGTGTGTGGGAATGTTTGTGTCCATCCCTATGTACATGTCGATACGTATCTTTATATGTTTATGCGTATATTTATTAAATGGTTGAAATAGACTTTTTATCACATAGCAAATTTATCTCAGGTCAAGTATCTGTGCGAAGATACACACACATATACACATATATGTACACACACACACATATATATATATATATATACATATATATATATATATATATATATATATATATATACGTACACATACAATCATTATAGAGCGGTACTAATAATAGACTGTTATATATGTATATATACATACACACCAATGTATGTATATATGTGTGTGTGTGTATATATATATATATATAGATATATATATATAATATATAT
>NC_068989.1:78241621-78244497 GCF_001194135.2 Octopus bimaculoides
AGACTATTCTAGAGTACGTCCTGTCTGGTCTTCGAAACGTCTAGATAGAATAGAGACAGCTGATGAAGGGATATTCCAAGGGGCTTTCCGTTTTCCTATGTGTTCGTTCCGTTGTCTGTAGTTTATTGTTCTAACGTCCTGTACCCTGATATGCATGTATATACACCTGTAGATGTAAGTATGTACATATATGTGTGTATACATGTATATATATTCTTTGTATTATATATATATATATATATATATATATCATCATTATCATCAATATCATCATTATCATCATCAACCGTCCTCATGATGTGTGTACGCACAAAAAATGGAATTATGTACTCTACATTTTCTGTAAAAATTCGTGCAGTGAATAAAAAGTTAAATATTTAATTGATGCGTAAGATACTTTTTAATTGTATAATATTTATACTGTCCAAACTTGAAAGCATTATCTACCGGTAAGTATAACTGAACACGCGGTTATATTTCGCTTGTAGATAAAAGAACAAATGCCTCTATTTTTTCTTTCCTTTTAATGTAATTAATATGTGATTCTTTGTATAATATACGAGATGAGAAGGTGGCAATCTGGCAGAAACGTTAGCACGTCAGGCGAAATACTTAACGGTATTTCGTCTGTCTTTACGTTCTGAGTTCGAATTCCGCCGATGTCGACTTCACTTTTCATCCTTTCGGGGTTGATAAATTAAGTACCAGTTGCGTACTGGGGTCGATCTAATCGACTTTCCCCCTCCAACAAAACTTTGGGCCTAGTGTAGAAAAGAATATACGGAATGAGGTTGCTATTATAGATCAATATTTCTCGAAATATTTCAATGATAAAAATACTTTTTATTGTTATAGGAAGTTTCAAAGGCGGCGAGCTGGCAGAATCGTTGGCACGTCGGGCGAAATACTTAACGGTATTTCGCCCCTCGCTACGTTCTGAGTTTGACTTTGCCTTTCATCCTTTCAGGGTTGATGTAATCGGCAAGTCTCCTTCCTCCAAATTTCAGGCCTTGTACCTATCGTAGAAAAGATTCTTATAGGACGTTTTAGGCGGTAAGCTGGGAAAATCGCTAGCACACCGGGCAAAATGGTTAGAGGCATTTAGTTTATCTTTATGTTCCGAGTTCAAATTCCGCTGAACTCAAATTTGCCTTTCATACCTTTAGGTGTCAATAAAATAAGTACTCGTTGAGCACTAGGTCAATCTTATCGACTGAGCTCCTCTCCCGAAATCGTTGGCATTGAACCAAAAATTTGAAAATATTTTCATGTGAAATTGTCCATTGACTCAGGAGTATCATAGAAGTGTCTACCCAACGAGCTAATTATATAACCTAAAACCAAAGTTATTTTCCTACTTCTATCTCAAAGTTGAGTTACATATGTAACTGAAACTCAGTAACAAATGGTGCATTTTACAATTCAGCCTATGAATACAACTTTTTCAAGTATTATCGTTTTGGATTTTACTATTTATGAAGACTTGCTATAGCTGTACTTCCACGTAATGAGTGCAGCCTGTACAATTATTTATATTCACATAGTTCCATTAAAAACTTACAGCATCTCATAATGTTACAAAACTCAATATTTGCTTTCTTAAGAGATGAAATTTACTTCTTAATCTCATGTGTCCAAACATTTTTTTTTTTGCCTTATTACGATTAACAAATGAAGAATTTAATTTCAAACATCATTTTGCTTGGATGAAATATGTTCAATGACTAAGATAGAAAATGGGAAGTAAGATTTACTGCTAACATACATGAACACCTACATTTAAAATAAAATGTCAAACAGCTAAGTTGCATATATCATACTATTATCATTTCACAAGTATTTGCTATCTCTACACGGAAAAGCGACTACGAAGTGATTCTCCGATAATCGCCTTTCCTACAAGCGTTGATGAATCTGAAGATTAAGTACATCAATCTCATCAATCAAGTAAGTTATACAAGAATCATCAGTGTTTTAGTTATTCTTCTGATTAATTTTAAAACAATTTTACTCATATCGCTACAACGCAGCCTTTCATATCTCATCTAAAATCGTTTCTAAAATCGAAGGTTATTTTGAAAATGTTGAAGAGTAAATGCTATTTTCTTTTCCGTTATTATTTGTTGGTAGAGATATGGTGATATCTCATTCAGTGAAAAGCATCAAATTAAATGCGTCACAATGTTATTGTTGTTGTTGTTCTTGTTACCATTAACACCACTGAAGACGTTATTGTTATTATATATATTATCGAAATAAAAATGCCATATTTTTTATCTCGTTCTGAAAGAGGAAGGTGAGCATTCTTATTATAGAAGTCACCTAGTACTACGACCACAGCAATAACGACAACCACTACGACGACGTATTCGGTAGCTGTTTTTATGAGGAACAATGAAACTTTACTAAGCTTCGAATAGTGCGGAGTTAGTCTACAAAAAATAATTTCTTTCGTTTAATTAATATGACACAAATCAAAATTATCATTGGAAAATAAGGCAGATAGTGGAATATGTGCATAAATCTATTCTTCGCTCATGTCTATATGCTAAAATATATTTTGATCCCATACAATTCTCCAGATTGCAATCCACTGGAGTACTATGTATGAAGGATCGTTCAGAAAAATGTCAATGAACATCCCCCCCCCCACCTAGCACCAAAGATTCTTTGAAAGCCGCCATAGTTCGAGTTATGTCCGATATGAACAAGGGCCACTTGATACGAGCTTGTAAATGAATTCGACCCCGCATTGAGGCAGTTACTGATGCTTATGGTGGTTTTATTGAAAAAATTATTAAATTGATAATTTATCTTTAAGTTTGTTATTTCTATAAAATCACAGTTTTTTACTGTTATTATATAAGCGTTTATTT
>NC_068989.1:78244751-78248075 GCF_001194135.2 Octopus bimaculoides
ATATATATATATATATATATATATATATATATATATAGACACACATACATGTGTGTGTATATATACATGTGTGTGTGTATACATGTGTGTGTGTATACGTGTGTGTATATGTGTGAATATACTTTGCTTTGACAGGCAGCTCTGGTGCATATAGTTCATGATCCAGGTTTGATATGTAGTTGTAGGCAGGGATTTCATTTCCTATACTCATGTTGTTCGGCGATTACTAAAGTTACGGCCTCTCATTATCTAATCCATTCCAAAGTATTCATGGATACCATGTGTCAGCGAATCGAATACATTATTTATGTCCATGGTGCGTGTAGTAATGTTATTTACTAAGACATAACGTGTTTTACAACACAGGTATGTAATACCACGTTATAACGGAAGTTAATCACATTTGTTTGATCAAGAAACGTAAAGACGTGTAACAGAATACTGCAACGCATTTTCTCGCTTACACATATCTTTTAAAGAAACCGAAATCTATGATGGCATTCATAATACTGCGTAGTTTTAACAAGATTTGGTTTTCTAATTCTCAAATTATGTACTGGGATATGTAAATCTTTATGATTGTGTCTAGTCATTCATCTGTCAAGAAATCTTCCATTGAATTTCCCGGCTATGCTGGTACACCGTCGTGAAGCATCTCGCCGAAGAAATTGGCCCAAGTACTATTCTCTCTTCTAAGCTGGGTACTTATTTTGTAGCTCTCTTCTAACCGAACCGATAATTTAGAGGGACGTGTACAAATCAGCACCAGTTTCAAGTGGTTGCAGGGGACAAGCAGAATTGCACACACATACGCACGGAGATATATACATACATACAAGCGTACATTTATATGAGCTTCATTCAGTATCCATCTGCCAAATTCACTCACAAAGTTTTCGGGGTCGATCAAACAAGTACTATTTGATCACTGGGGTCAATGTAATTGACTTAACCCCTTCCTCGAAATAGCTGGGCTTGTGCCAAAATATGAAACCAATATTACTTTGAACTGATTTTCGAGCTCATATAATTGGCTGAGGCGGAGAATATCCATGACCTCATCCCTCCACGCCCCCACCACCATAAATCAGTAATAGTGTGAAGTATAAATATATGGAGTCGGAACAACCTGTTATTAGGGCAGTTATTCTGGCTCAAGCACCCCATATAACCCAACATAATTTTTTTTTTTTTAATTTTCCGAAAGTTTTAAAGAATTTATGTTATAGACACGAAAATTCATATTATGTAAACATTTAATGTGTGATATATGGGCAATTTTGATGTTATTTTTTGCACATCTCACGACCATTTGATACGTTCCCCTTTTCTTTGTCACTCTTGACAAGTATTCATGCTTTACAATACTTTTCTCACCATAAAACATTTAATGGCATGATGATGTATCCAAAGGTGGTACATTGCTGGGATTTAAGCATAAGATTCGGATTCTGCGAATTTTAAACTTTGATTTAGAAAAAAAAATGATAACGAGTGGCAATTTTAGGATTTATTGGAGGAGAGTCATTTTAATTTTTTTATTTTATTTTTTCCGAATCATGTGAACTCCTGTGTTTAGAACAAAAAATTGGCAAAAATCGTCTGGAAATTCCAAAAAATAATTAAGCTATGTGTGGTTGTATGGGGTGCCTAACCAGAATTCCGCTCTTATTGGTACCGCCATGGCAAAGTGAATTATAACACATACACACAGACACACACACACACACACACACACACACACACACACACACACACACACACACATACGTGCGTGCGTGTGTATATGTGTGTGTGTGTGTGTGTGTTTGTATATATGTGCAATTTCTTTTGTTAATTCTCATTACACTTTACACTTGGTCTTAAATATAAAAATATGCGTGTGAATAAGCAGTTATCTTTACTTTATAATTATGTACCTGTTTATTTGATGTATATATTCATACATATCTCTTAATCCACTGTACATGTTCAAGTAAGAAACAGAGAATATTACATCAGTATTCTCTATTGGCTACGTATTATTAAGCCAGATATGTTGTTTGTCAAAAGGCACGTAACTCGACTGATTAACAAGAGAATTGCGTGTAACAGATGTCGGCTTTCACTAAAGGAACTCTGATTAAGATATCGTGTGAGAGTTAGAAAAATACAACTAAATTAATATTTTAACAGTGTAGCTGTAAATGCGACTGGTCAGTAAGTCCACAAGGAAAATTAATGTATTATCAAACAAGCTATTCTCTTAATACATTAAGCAATTGATTTGAAAGTCGCCATGAAATGTTTTCGTGTCACATAATACCAACACACATTACATTGCTATAGTGCTTCCAATACTAAATGTTAGAGGGGAGAAAGCGGTGAGCTAGTAACTGATTGAGAGAACGAGTGAATAAGGAAAGAAGGAGTGAGTCAGTGAAGGAATGAATGAATGAATGAATGAATGAATGAGTGAGTGAGTAAGAACCTCTGTGAATTCTTTGTGTAAATATACTAAATAGAAGAAAATATTTACTTTAAGATTTACACGTGATAATTTTCACGTGATAAAATAATGATGCGTAACAATACCCTTACATAAATCGATAATGTACATGAAGATAGCGGTGGAAACGTTAACAAAACTATTAATTTCAGATCATAGCAATATGGAAAGTTTTATGCTGAAGCCTTTTCGAAGATGTTTTACTAAAGAAATTTTCTCCTACCAAAATCTTACTTTCTCTCTCCAAAAAAAAGCAAAACAAAACAAAACAAAAAGATACAAACAAACAAACAAATAGAATATGCGTTTGTGTTTAGTTCACTAAAACCATACCAGACTTTTCTTCCGAACATATATGACTGTATCTAGGAATCTTATTTGAATATTATTTGTTTCCAAAGATGACGTGACTACCATTTTGTGAGAGCTACATGTATGGAATATATTTTGAAACATCTGAAGCGGAAATCTATATCAAAGCAACCTCTGTTTAGTGGTAATTTTTTTTATACCTTACCATAGAATTTCAAATTAATATATGAAATATTTATCCGTTAGTATACAACATATAAATGACAAACAAAGGTTAAGATTTAATTGACTATTTACAAAGGGACAAAATTATCAATGATAATAAACTGTCCTCGAAATGTTGAAAATAAGCGGAGAGGATTACAACAAATATTCGGTTTCTTTAAATGTGTGTACTGCTCACGATTTATAAGTTGTGCAGTAGAATTTTCTTGTATTGTGGATATTCTACTTGAAGAAAGATGCTCCAGAATTTCAATTTTTATTGTTCATTTCCATATATAATGTATTTATATGTCTTACTT
>NC_068989.1:78248304-78251338 GCF_001194135.2 Octopus bimaculoides
ATATATATATATATATATATATATATTATATTATATTATATTATATTATATTATATTATATTATTATATATATCTATATATATAGATATATATTTATACATATCATATATATTGCAGTCACGTGGCGTTCAGAGATATTTTTTCTACTCGGGACTTTGCTCCGCGTGTTGTTTTTTCTATTTCTTTGTGCTTAATTTGGGGTTTTTGACCAGTGTTACACGTCTTATTTTGTTTTGGTACTGAATTATTTTTTTCAATGTTCTATATTACATATGCCTATGTCTACGTGTCTGTATATGTATCTGTGGAAATGTTTTGTTATATATAAACAATTATTTATTTTCCGTGTTTAATACCCAGCCATCAACCCTATACTATTGGATGAATTTATTTCTGCTAAAAATACATCGTTTATATTATTTATTTGAAGATGTATTCGTAACTCCGGGAGTTTGCTACTAGTTAAATGAGTTTTGATGAGTATTAAGAAGAGACCAGTCTGGTGATTATTGCAAACAGCACACGTGTATTCTTCACATGTTGCATTTGAATAACCAGAGTAAATAGAGTAGTTTTATGAAACAGGAAAAAAATAAGTCAGAACATGGTTAAATAATGCATATCTCCAATTTACCATTTTCTCCATCATTTGCCGAAATCAAAACCACATTATACTGCTCAGATTAAGAATGCAATAGACAGGGATGTTCTAAACGGCCCCGGAAAATCTGATAGTATTGTTACGTTGTAATTTCATAGTGACCCTTCTTCGATTAAGTAATTATTTATTTTGCCCATTTAACTGGTTTTGTGTTATATATCGTCAGCAGATTTATATCCATTGTGTTACAGATATTTACATTGTTCATTCCAGACTTACGAAATTCAAACCAACATTTTATATCATAAGAAAACATTATGCTTATAACAACCCAATAACAATAAAAGAAAGAAATAATTTAATGCAAATAGCCGTCTGCTTCAGCCATCGTTACTGACCATTCAAAATCTAACGACCATAATTACAATGACTTACGATAAATAAATCTGAGATACAAATTGATAGGATCGAAACTGGCGCGCTTATTTTTATAATCTTTGGATGTTTAAATAGGAAATAAACTTAGAATGCTGAAATACGGAATTGAGATTTTACCAGATAGCATTCGAAATTCCTGTTTAATTAGTTGAAATTGCACACTATAAATAACCCTTTCTTACTAGAGGCACAAGGCCTGAAAATTGTCGGGAGAGTACTAGTCGATTACATCGACCCCAGTGCGTAACTAGTACTTAATTTATTGACCCTGATAGGATGAAAGGCAAAGTCCACTACCGGCTTCTTAATGCACACAATATTTACAATATTATCCGTTGCTGAATACACTAATAATATATTTTCTAAAGAACGTACGATATGATATTTAATTAAAATAGTTATGGCAATGTAAAACTCATTTTAAATTGAATTGGTCTTTTCATATTTTTCGGGTGAGTGTGTACGATTGATTTTTGAATTGGTCTGATTCATATCTAATTAGGCATACCAACCAACTGTCTTACATAGTTCGGCAGAATAATAATTCAAAACTATTAGTTCTAAAATGTAAACATATTAAGTTCCATTATATAAAGTTCCATTTTATAACGAAATGAAATATCTCATTTACTAGCACGCTGTTACATAGATACCACCTCAAAGTTTCTATTTGTTTATACAAAGCATATACTTATAAATCAATTTATTCAGTATCGCACACATGTATATGTTATTTTCAATTTAAATCTGTTCATATTACTATTATTTGCAATCTTCGAATTTTGAACGGTGGGGGAATGGCAGAATCACGAACTGCCTTATGGTACTTAGTTACCATACGTCCTAACTCAAGATCTCGTTGTGTCGATTCGCCTGTCATCATTTGAAGGTCCATATAAAAAGTGCGTGGTGCCAAGTATATCTCCAAATTTTTTGCCTATATAATAGGAAAACTTCAATTACCATGTAGGCACGTTTATATCCTGGACGCCTCGTATTTTATCAACCCCACCAAATTTGTGAACGTCTATGACCATGAGAGTTATTGTTAATAATTGGCAGTGGATTTTCAGTATCTTTAGGAAACCGGAAAAAATTTAGCTGTATATAATGTAACGGACGTTTGCGTTCTGGGTGCATATGGCAAATATTTGGATTATGCTTTACGGTTTTTTTTTCCTGAAGAGTGGCGCAAAAACTAAGAGATAATCAGAAACAAAGATGGATCTTAGTCTGCTGTAGATTCTTAAACTTTTAGCTTCAAAGCTGATTTTTTATAACAGTTTCAAACCTTACATAGATGGGCGGAATCAGTAAAGTAGTGGACAAAATGCTTCAGGATTTTTTATTGCATTTGTTTACGTTTTGAGTTCATATCAGTGTCTAACAAATGATATTCCAGTAGAGTACTTGTGTCAGTCTATGGATATAATTGTCTGAGAGATATCCATATTCGTGTATGGCCTGCAATATTTCATTATCTTTCTTAGTGTGCTGACTTGAAATGTATTCGAGGCTGATACAGATTCTCATCCATCCAATGTTATGAGAATAACGCCACCCCAATAGTGAAGAATATATACGCATAGAGACAGAAATGCATACATATACACACACACACGCATGTACACATGTCCGTACACACGCACGTCACACACACAAACACATACACACATATATATACATATATATGTTTGTATGTGTGTGTGTATATATATATATATATATATATCAACCTTAATTCTTCTTTCCCCTTCGGACTCAACACAGCCTTCTCTTCCTTATGACTCTCCCCTTTACGTCCCTGCAACACTTTACATAATTTTTTATTTTTTATTTTTTTTTAACCCCCCCCCTCGTCCCCCTTACATTATATCCATTATTCTCTTGTTATTAGACTTACTTTTTTCTACTTTTTATCTCACCACTACCTACACGCACAAATACCCACATACCTTACATATATACCGCCCACATACATGACAAACATACATA
>NC_068989.1:78252807-78254540 GCF_001194135.2 Octopus bimaculoides
TATATATATATATATATATATGTATATATATATATATATATGTATGCAAAAAATACATACTCGTATGTTTAGGGTACCGTAAGCTGAGTATTTCCGTCATCAAAGGCAAACTCTAAGAACCAAGCAAGTTTAGAAATTTACTGTGTTTAGTGAAACTTATGTGTGAAGTCAGATTACAACCAGTGTAACTTTACAGAAAGCACTTATGCCTTAAAGAAAATCTTAAAAGAATGAAATCATGAAATCGATATTATTTAGGCTAAAATAGTAGCCATAATAATACGAAAGCACTTGATGTAGATTTCAAACAAAATACAGATTATATTTTCTAGTTCTAAACATTGATAGACTTAAATCTGTTTAGCACACTGATTTGCATATACATATCGAAAACACATGTAACATAAAGACAGGAATCGTTTCAATTTATCAATTACTTTACAATCTGATTTTTGTCATTACAAACTATAAAAAAATAATGCATTTATACATGCATGTACATATTCACATATGTGTTGTTCTGCAAAGAAAACCCACATGCATTTTGGTTTTCATTTAACAGTTACTATAAACATATGTGAACACACACGCTGATATTTTAGTTGCTAGCTTAATGTCTTTATAATGTCTTGGAATTGTATGACAAAACCAGAATGTGAGAGTGTTAAATAGATCCAGGTGTTTTTATATGAACACGTATATCTATGCAAACACCCACGCACACCCACGCACGTATACACACTCACACACACATGCATACATACATACATACACACACACACACACATACAAGCACAAATATTCAGCCCTACATATCATACATATACATATATATGTGTGTGTGTGTGTCTGTGTTGACGTAGGTGTAGCTGTGTTGTAAGAAGATTGCTTCCCAACCATATGGCTCCGGGTTCAGTCCTACTGCGTGGGACCCCGGGCAAGTGTGTTCTACTATTGCTTCGGGTCGACCAGTGCCTTGTGAGTGGATTTGGTAGATAGAAGAAGAAAGAATCCCGTCGTATATATGTATGTATTTGTTTGTGTGTCTGTGCTTGTCCATCCACCAACCTTTCGCAACCGATGTTGGTGTGTTTCCGTCCTCGTAAACTGACGTTTCGGCAAAAGAACCGATAGAATAAGTAGTAGGCTTACAGAGAATAAATCGTGAGGTCAATTTGTTCCACTAAAAGTGGTGCTCCAGCATGGCTGCATTCAAAAGACTGAAACGAATAAAAGAACGTATGCATGTATGTATGTATGCATGTGTATGCTCACATAATATTACATATCTGATAAAAATTCGTTTCATCAGCGAAGATGAGAATTACTTCTTAATGAGCTGCAGCCAAGGACAGGCAATGCCTCACGCAGTTTTTGCAGCCCTTACAGCCTCTATTAATACATATATGACATTACTCTGCTAAATGCAAGTGCATTTACAGAGTTAGCGTTGCGTGCATCAATTGCCGTTTATCGTAGAGAATGAGGAATATATAATATACGTCCAATAAAGCAACAACGCAATATCTAAACAAAAAAATGAGAGATATAAAAAAATACCTTCAATGGAATCAATTTATTGCAAAGAAATTGCAACCATAAAGTATGTAAACAAAGAGAAGCAAACGAACACTGAAAGATAGTCTGACTTATAGATCAACAATTTGCTGGCTCGAAGCCTGCAGACAACTTAAATACACACGGACGAGCACTCACACACGCGCACGAGCAAG
>NC_068989.1:78254778-78257333 GCF_001194135.2 Octopus bimaculoides
ACACAAGTATTAAAAAATTGCTAACAACAAACATAGAGTAATGGAAAAATAGTCAGCTTATATACACACGGACACACATGAACTCGGACATATACATGCTCTCTGCAAATATACTGCCTGTACAGACTACAAACCCTTTCGTCATGACAATCCAGTGTGATTTTCTTTGACCTAATCCTAGATCAAGTCCACCCTGCCACGTTATGTCGCTAAATATACATTCAGACATAGCGGCAACAGCTACCTTCCCGCATAACTTCTTAGAGTAAATGGGAGGCCTACGAATAAAGCGAATAACTGATGTCGCTTTCAGATTGACAACACCACGTGACCTGAGTTGACCAATAGAGACCTAAAATCCAGACGCTATCTCATTATTGTTCTCTAGATTTCCGACAAGATAGATTCGTGCTATGAGCCAACGAAACATTAAGGGTGCATGGAGATGAGTTTAATTGTTATTAAATAATATATGAAATTCAAGAGAAATAAGATGACTATCACATTCTTTTGTATGTACAACTCACTGGTGTGGGTGTGGTTATTTACATTTATGTTTGGACATCTCCCTAAATATATATGAGGAAAGAGACAAGAAAAACCAAGGCAGGAGGAGTTGACTATAAGTACTATTCAAACTTCAGCAGATCTACGCTGAAGTTATTCTAGTCCTCTCTGCCTAATATAGAATCTAAGGTTACTTCATCTAATAAGCGTAAACTTAATTCTTACTACTTAAATATAGAAATAATCATAACATAAGTCAGTACAGCGAAAGTACTAACACCGCAAATGATAGCATATACCACACCCGTAACTCTAGCACCAGCATACGAACACCCCTGCATCTGAGGGAGGTCGGAACACGGCTAAAACGACTGTTAATACTACTACTACTACTTCTACTACTACTACTACTACTACTACTACTACTACTACTACTACTACTAATAATAATAATAATAATAATAATAATAATAATAATAATAATAATAATAATAATAATCCTTTCTACTATAGGCAGAAGGCCTTAAATTTCTGTGGAGGAGATTAGTCGATTACTGGTACTTAATTTATCGACTTCTCGGCGGAATTTGAACTCAGAACGTAAAGACAGACGAAATGCCGCTAAGCATTTCGTCCGACTCGCTAACTAATAATAATAATAATAATAATAATAATAATAATAATAATAATAATAATAATAATAATAAGTCCACATGTAGACTCTGCCTGAAACAAGTACTCCAAATATTTATTCATAATTCACTTCAACTAGTCAATAAACAATACGAAGCATTTTCTACATGTAAGCATAAATTCTATCGCACCTTTAGTTTGCTTCATAGGTCCAAATTCAAGCGAAATCAACACACATGACACTTGCTTATATGCATTCACGGTCTTTACAATATACGTACGTTGTTCCTTTCCTTTTCTTCTCTATCAACTTAGAAGCTAAATTGCTTTAATTCTTTAATTTCTATTATTTTAAAATTTAACTTTTAAATTTTCATTTTTTTCTTTGCATCTTTAATCCATCTAATTCTATTGTTATCCTATATATGCCCTCTTAAGCTAGGCATCTATATTTAGCTTTCCCTACTAACCATCGATCACATCTCATCTAGATTTCATCAAATTTAGTGATTAGATATCAATATCTTCCTCCGACACTTTACCGAAATCTTAACGCCTGACCTTTCACCACAAACCGACACTTACGAAGAATAATACTGACAACTTATCTCTATATTTATTCTTTACTTTTTTATTTCTTTTATTTATTTTTGATTTTAATTTACTTTCGCTTTCATTCATTCTTACCCGCATCTATCCCATTCTTGAATTTTCTCTCTTTCTCCACTTTGCTATACACATACTCACAATCCACATCTGTCTATCTTAATATCTGTCTTTCTATATACGCACATGGACCATTTATACGTAACCCATTACTTTAACATAAACGCATCATTTAAAATCCTGCCAAAATACTGCCTGAATTTACCTGTGATTATACCTAAGGCCCTATACATTTAACGGTATAGCCTCTAGAAAAAGTTGTAATGTGAACTTTATTCTCTTGTCTGTATTCTTATATCTACTTTTACTCTAGATTCTTTTATTTTCTTCCTTATAAACTTCGAATTTCCCTGTCTGGAATTTTCATACATACGAACTTTGTCTCTGAAGATGGAATACCAGGAGTACGGACATGCTAGCATATCACTTCGGACATCTCAGAAATTTCTGTAAGGCATCATATTCAGCTTACCATGATTATTAGAAATGACTTGGGATACTCGACCTGCCTAGGTTTTCGTTGTCCTCTTCCTATAATATATATATGGTAACACGGACGCCTAACACCGATCCCTAGCTCCTGCTACAGCTGTGGTACCTAACATATGATCAATTACAGCACTTAATCAATACATCTATCCGTTTAGATTACCAGTGAATTAAACCACTCATATATATATATATATATATATATATATATATATATATATTATATATATTATATTTTATATTTTATATGTATTTCCATT
>NC_068989.1:78257343-78257639 GCF_001194135.2 Octopus bimaculoides
AAATCTGCACATAAGGCAGCAGGGTTCTTATCTTAACATCGCTAACATGTCTTCATGGACAGGGGCTGTTTTCGGTGGAGAATCCTGTGTCAGAGCAGCCCTTTTAATGAGAACACTGCTCACCTGGATATACTGGGAAGGTGCTAGAAAAGGTGCATTAAAAATTGTCTGCCCGCACTCTGCTGGTTAGTTTACTGCGGCTAACGGTGGTTCACTATAGCAGGAACGAACGAAGAAATATAAGCAATAATAAAAAGTATGCAAGGAAAAAGGTTTTACTTAACTTGGCATGCTGG
>NC_068989.1:78257649-78259399 GCF_001194135.2 Octopus bimaculoides
ACGAAGAAATATAAGCAATAATAAAAAGTATGCAAGGAAAAAGGTTTTACTTAACTTGGCATGCTGGAATGTGAGAACTCTCTTGGATCGAGCGGATAGGCCTGAAATAAGAACAGCTCTAGTAACTAAGGAGCTGAGACGTCTTAATGTTGATATTGCAGCTCTATCTGAAACAAGATGTTCAGGTGCAGATCATCTTGTTGAAAGAGCAACCGGCTTCACAGTGTCTGGGTTGGGAGGCCAAATGGAGTGAAAAGGGAGGGTGGTGTTGGGTTTGCAATTAGAAGTAATTTACTGAAAGATCTAGAACAACCACAAAGTATAAATGACCGCATGATGAAACTCCGGATCCCTCTCTCTTGTGGACGCTTTGTGACTGTTTTCTCCATCTATGCTCCCACACTCTCAGCAAATGAAAAAAATATTCATGCATTCTATGAGGAACTTAGAAGTGGTGTCCTCTCACTCCTTCTGAATGAGAAGTTGGTTGTGCTCGGCGACTTCAATGCACGTGTTGGCAGGGGCAATAGCGCTTGGAATGTGCTTGGGCGGTATGGAATAGGTAAGGTGAACAAAAATGGTTTACACCTGCTACAAATGTGCTCTTAACTAGGGTTGGCTGTTGGGAACACATTTTTTCACCATAAGCTGAAACATAAAGTCACCTGGATTCATCCAAGATCAAAGCAAGGTCACATGATTGACCTTGTATTAACTCGGAAATCTGACCTACAGGATTTGTGTAGTCTCAGTGTATTGCGAGGAACTGATTGTGATACTGATCACAAAATGGTTAGGGCTAAGTTCAAATTCAGGGTTCGTACAAGAAAGCGCAGTGCAGGTGTGCGAGTCCCCCAAAAAATTGATGTAGGACAACTTAAACAGCCACAGGTCTCACAGCTATTTCGGGATAGATGCAGTAGTATTTATTTTGAAGGTTGATGGCAATTTTTCGAGAAGGATTATACAAAGCTGGAGTGGATGTGCTGGGTTTTAAGAGCAGACAACATAGAGATCGGTTTGACTCCAATGATGCAATGGTAAATGAGCTACTGGCAACAAAGAGGTCTACTTATGAAAAACTTCTTAACCCAAACATTAAGGGCAAAGAAAAACTAGAAAAGGTATACAGAGCGCAGAAAGCAGACCTGCAAAAGGAATTAAGGAGGCTCAAAGATACCTGGTGGAGTAATTTGTCTGAGGAAATACAGGCATCTTATGAAAGGAAAGACATTAAAAACTTGTACGGCTTATTGCGACAAGCTTTTGGACCGCAGTCCTCAACGTATGTTCCCTTGAAATCAAAAGACGGAAATGGGGTTATTAAGGATCCTCCTGGAATAACGAGCAGATGGAGGGAGCATTTTGCGAAACCGTTCCATAATCCATCTGTAGTGAACATGGATGTCAGAAATAATATCCCCCAAAGAGTGATAATGCAACACATGGACGATGCGCCTTCCATTGAAGAAGTAAAACTGGCAATACGGAAACTGAGATCCAACAAAGCTCCTGGGCTAGATGGTATTCCAGCTGAAATTCTAAAAGCAGGTGGGGATCACATCTCCTCCGAAATTCATAGCCTGTTGTGTCAAGTTTGGACTGAGTCCTCTGTGCCACAGGAATGGATAAACGGCATTCTAATCCCTATATACAAAGGTAAGGGACCCAAATCGGTGTGTGGTAATTCCAGAGGAATAACTCTCCTGGCACATACTGGGAAGATACTTTCGAGGATCATGTTAGAACG
>NC_068989.1:78259409-78260699 GCF_001194135.2 Octopus bimaculoides
GAATTTTCAGTGGACAACGGTGTAAAACAGGGAGATATTCCTGCCCCTACATTTTTCTCTATATATTTTGCCACATTGCTTTGGTATGCATTTGAGGATGGTAACAGGGGAATCAGAATCAGATTCCGGACATCTGGTAGCATATTTAATCTGACCAGGTTTAACTGTAAGGCAAAGGTTTTCAGAGTACTTGTCAGAGAATTGCTCTATGCTGATGATGCTGACTTGCTGGCACACACAGAGGAAGATATGCAACATTTAATGGATAGATTTTCCACTGCATGTACATATTTTGGACTCACAGTAAGTCTGAGAAAAACCAAGGTAATGTTTATCCCTACTCCTGGACAAATATATACTGAACCAAACATCTTTGTGAACGGCACAAGATTAGAAGTCATTGACACCTTTGTTTACCTTGGAACCACACTGTCAAGGGATGGTGGTCTTGATGCAGAAATATACTATCGAATAGCGAAAGGAAGTGCTGCATTTGGAAAGCTTGAAATGCGAGTATGGGCTGATAGAGATATCTCCCTGCAGACAAAAGTCAGCATCTACAAAGCGTGTGTATTGACTGCACTTCTTTATTCAGGCGAAACATGGACCACTTACAAGCGTCATGTAAAGATGCTAGAAAGGTTTCATCAAAAGTGTCTAAGACGCATCCTAGGAGTAAAATGGAAGAGTTTCGTAGCAGATACAGAGGTTTTGCGCAGGGCGCACTGTAGCTCAATTGAAAAACATTATCCTGGCCCAAATAAGATGGACTGGGCATGTAATTAGAATGACGGATGATCGTTTGCCGAAGCGCTTATGTTATGGTGAGCTCAGCTCTGGTGAGCGACCGCGGCAGAAACCGAGAAAGAGGTATAAAAATTGCATTAAACAGAACCTAAAAAAAACTAGATATATATGAAAGTGATTGGGAAGGAGATGTTCTGGATCGAAGCAAGTGGAGAGCTGTTGTCAGGACGAGCTGTGATGTCTGGGAGGAAAAGATGTTTCAGCAACTTGAGCTTAAGCGGGCAAGGATCGAGAGGCCTGAACATTTGTCAACTGTGCTGTAGACCTTGTCGCTCAGCAGCCGGACTTCAAAGTCACTTGAGGGCTCACCAACGGAGTGATTGTACTGCGTGATGATATGTGTGGATTGTTGATGGGATGGCTATCGTCTGTCAAGATGGAGCAGTCGTCATATATATATATATTTACAACAAAAAAATATATATATTTACATTGCTTTCTTTATGTACTACTAAGGTCGTGCTGTCCTTGCATGCTTGGTTT
>NC_068989.1:78262444-78264045 GCF_001194135.2 Octopus bimaculoides
CTTGCTTCCCAACTACATGGTTCCGGGTTCAGTCCAACAGCGCGGGACCTTGGGCAAGTGTCTTCTATTATAGCCTCGGGTCGACCAAAGCCTTGTGAGTGGATTTGGTAGGTGAAAACTGAAAGAATCCCGTCGTGTATAGATATAAGTGTGTGTGTGTGTGCGTGTGTGTGTGTGTGTGTGTGTGTGTGTTTGTGTCTGTGTGTGTCTGTGTGTATGTATATATATATATATATATATGTATGTATGTATGCATGTATGTATTTATATGCATTTATATACCTACATGTATACATACACAATAAATAACAGACTATGTAAAAGGTGTAAGAACATACAGGATGGTCTAAACAGCTTCCTGTCTGCCACGTTTTTGAAAACTAACGAGGCGTGCAAGGACGGCACAACCTCGATAGTACATAAAGAAAGCAATGCAAATAACAATGAAATATACGTAAAAAAAAAAAGTAGTGTCAACTGTTGTAAATATATTTGTACAACAAATTAACAAAGTCGTAGTCACATAAATAAAAATAAATAAGTACTGAGCGACATAAGTATGTATAGTAATAATGTACGATAAGAGACTATGATAAGGCAAAAGAGTCGATAAAGCAGGCAGGTTAAAACAAATGGTAGAAATACGTAAATATCTAATACATGTCGGGCATTGGCTAAAGCCAACTCTCGTTTCGTTGGGTCCCAGGTCCATTCGTTTAGCTTTGGGTTATTGTTGTCTAACCCAGAATAATAATGATAATATTCTGTATCTGCTATGCGGCTTTTCACATTATATGCATATAGGCGCCTGGTAAGAAGTTTGTGTTCCAATTACATGATTCCGTGTTCAACCCTACTTCATGGTACCTTGCGCAAGTGTCTTCTACTATACAGACTCGGGCCGAACAAAGCTCTCTGAATGGATGGATCCGATAAGCGGAAACTGTAAGAAACTCGTTGTACATGTGTGATTGTGTGTGTGTGAGTGTATGTGTGCATATGTGCGCAAGTGTGCGTTTGTGCGTGTGTTCGCGAGCGTGCGTATGTGTTATTTCTTTACTACCCACAAGGGGCTACACACAGAGGGGACAAACAAGGACAGACAAACAAGGACAGACAAACAGATTAAGTCGATTATACCGACCCCAGTCCGTAACTGGTACTTATTTAATCGACCGCGAATGGATGAAAGGCAAAGTCCACCTCGGCGGAATTTGAACTCAGAACGTAGCGGCAGACGAAACACCGCTAAGCATTTCGCCCGGCGTGCTAACGTTTCTGCCAGCTCGCCGCCCGTATGTGTGTGTGTGTGTGCACACACGATCGTAAACGTGTGTTTATCTATAACGTAGCGATTCGGATTCGGCAAAAGAGAGTGATGGAATAAGTGCCAGGTTTTAAAAAGAAGCCCTGAGACTGAACCATTTACATGATGATTCTTTCTTCATAATGGTGCATCATCATGGATGCAGTCCAATGACGGAAAGAAATGAAAGATAAAAGATATATTCTTGAATATACATATGCACAAATACGTATATGTATATATAAATATAAATACACACACATACACAGATATATATGTATGTATGTATATATAT
>NC_068989.1:78264382-78264767 GCF_001194135.2 Octopus bimaculoides
ACACACACACACACACACACACACACACACACACACACACACACACACATATATATATATATATATATATATATGAATTTGAAAATCCTCTAATTCGAACGAACGAATCCAAAGATTTTGAATGACAACATGACATGCTGCAAATGGAATATCACTCACCATACTGAAAATGTTCTACCGCCTACAACTATCATGTGCCGTTATGACATGAGAGTTTGCAAGCAACGATAACACCGATATTTTTAACCCTTCAGTTCCACTGCGTGGCACCTTGTCTATGGTAATTCGAATCTGAAAGAAACCTGTTTAATGTATGTATGTATATATATATGTGTTTGTGTGTCTGTATATATATATATATATATATATATATATATATATATAT
>NC_068989.1:78266197-78271377 GCF_001194135.2 Octopus bimaculoides
TATATCTATATATATATATATATATATATATATATATATAAAGAATGGATAATTGGTAAGGATAAGTAATGTGTTAACATACACCCACATAAAGATTACGTACGTTTCAAATCAGTCCAATATATAATTCCAAATTCAAAGATTAGACTAAAACAGTATTTTAAATAATTGGTAGAATCTCATTAGGGCTAGAGTACAATAGAAAGAGTTACATATTTATGGATTGGACTTTATCACATACTAAGAAAATTAAGAAATATATATTTATTCTGTGTATGTCTATACACAGAAAAAAATATAATATAAAGGTCATCAAAAACCCAGCTAATAGGAAACTAAGAAGCATAAACGAAAAAATTCTAACAATTTTCAAAAGGTTTGGACCATCTATTTCGATAGAAAAAGAGAATAACTCTATTAACATTTTAGATGTAAATTTTAATCTTAAAACACGAGGCCTACCATAAACCTAATTCTCAATGAAGTTATATTGATTTTAAAAGTAATCATCCTAAGTCAATAACTAATTGTTTAACTTCAAATATTGAAAAGAAGAGTCAATTACCCCTCGTCTAATGAGGGAATTTTAAACAAAATTATGTATTACTATAATAATGCACGTGCTAAGGCAGGGTATAAACATAAAATTAATTATAATGGACTTAGTATAATTAATACATGTAATAATTTATATGATAGAACATGTAGTAATAGCACTAAGTGCAATAAAGGGATTAAAATTAGAATTAAAATTATAAATGATGTAGCTAATATTAAATATGATATAAATAAACACAGATAACTCAATCCATAAAATTAACATACATCAACTTAGTAATAATAATTATTATTAAGTATAATGATTGAAACAAAAAATAACATAATCATAATGTTATTGATCAGTATAATAATTTGAAATCCGGTAAAACTCACACTATTTTGTAATTGTAAGGATAAGCCCAACTGTAAATTTCTGTAGACGCAACAACGTGGTATATCAGGCTATTATTGAATCTGAAGGACGTAATAATTATCTTTATATTGGAGCAACTGAATGCCTTATAAAGAAAGGAATAGCTAACCACGAAAGCAGTTTTAGGAACCGTCTAGAAATTAACAATACAAGTGTTAGTAAGTTTCATTCGGAAAATAACGGAGAGCAGTAAGAGTTAGATAGAAAATTAGGAGTAACGTTAAACTATACAGTATCAATGACATGTGATGTGAACTTTGTGTAGAAGAAATTTACCAAATATTATCTTCCAGACATCAACTACTTATTTCTAGAAATGAAATGTTTCATCTTGTGTACACTTTTCTAAGTGTCTTTTCATAAATGAAAAATATTCGTTAAGTATGTTATTCGTTAAGTTTAAACTTGTTATTTCAATAAGACACAATCTGATGACGTAATACACAATGTCTATACTGCCACGTAACACGTAAGTTTTCCTTCTCTGCATCATGAATTTATTAACAATAACATAACTCTTATTTTCAATAATCTTGATTAACATTAATTAATATTATAAAGATATCAAAATTAATTAATATAATTTATTATTATTTTTGTTTAATATAAAAATATTTTTCTAACTCATTCGCATACATACATACGTATAACACACACACACACACACACACACACACACACACACACACACACACACACACACATATATATATATATATATATATATATATATATATATATATATAAACGAACACATACACATACGCTACGCGTTAATAGGACTATATATACAGATATATAATTAATACATATTCTTAACGGCTATCCTCTTCAAATTAAACTACATACACGCATACATACACAAATCAATCTGTTTAGATAAGACTTTATAATAATAGATATATAGGCAGTAATATACATTGAATTTGTAAACCACTATAAATTTACATAGATAACAGTTTTACTTTTATTTCCATTTATATTATATATTTATCATTTTCTGTATTTTTTTTACCCTTATACTATATCTTTTTTTAAATATATTTTTAAAAAATTATTAGCGTACACATACGCACAATAAATATATATTTCTTAATTTTCTTTGTATATTCATAAAATCCAATCCATCAATATGTAACTCTTTCTATTATACTCTGGCCCTGATGAGATTCTACCGAATATTATTCAAAATGCTATTTTATTCTATTCTTTAGATTCATTCCAATCTTTGCATTTGCTATTGTATATTGGACTGAATTGAAACGTACGTAGTCTTTATTTGGCAGTATTTTGATTAATTTTATATCCCTAGCAACTCACCATTCTTCTACTTTAATCATATTTATACTTATAATAATCGCATGTATATATCGAACAGATATTCCTCAACGGTGTCGTTGATTAAACCAGTGAAATTTCAGATATAATAATTCCTATATATAATATATATATAGTCCATGCGAGGATATCTTACCCTACACAAATGTGTGTATGTGTGTATGTGTGTGTGTTTCTGTGTATATATCTATCTGTGTCACTATATTTGTCCTCCTATTACCGCCTGAAAACTGGTATTGGCCTGTTTAGGAGCTCGTAAGCTAACGGTTCAGCAAGAGACAATGATCAAATAAGTACTAGTCTCTAAAATTATTCCTGGTGTCGATTTATTCAACTAAGATCATTCAAGGCGGTACTGCATCATGACCTCTGTCAAATGAGTGGAAGAAATAAAAGAATGAAAGGAAAGGAATGAACTCAAAAAAGTTATTTTCACGTGAGATTTGAATTTCACTTCCATGGATGAATCTCGCACGACTTGTATCATTACTTGTGCTTTAGAAATGAAATGTTGACTTTTTTCAGTGTCCATTTTATTTACCATTAACCATATTCAATGCTTTTCTTTCCTACCTTACACAAATCTAATATGTGTATGATAAACAATAAACTACATAGGTTATATGCGTTGCGTACCTTCTAAGCAAAAAATTGACATCGTACTGACGTCTTTTATGTGTAAAAACAAAATGAACATTTATACAAAACTACATTCAGAGTATATTCTCTTTATCCATCATGTGCAAAAGCCAATGGGCGTGGCTTTGCAGGAGCACTGCCATTTATAAAACGGTGACACTTCGAAGTGATTGTATGAAATGTAAGCAGCTATTATGCTTAGATTTGGGACCAATTCCCAAGTGATTTTATTCTATACATGCAAATATAAAAATACTTCGAAATCAGCGGTATGTGGCAACCGTTGCACCTGTACATGTAATGCCAATATGATCGGGGGAGTGAGTTTATGTCTACACAAATATTTGGTCACTATAAATAAGTCATCTGTGTGGTTGTTCGGTAAGAGATTGTCAAACCCTCATAATTCGTCTAACGACAGGAGAGTCCCTCGTACACACACACACTCACACACACACACACACACACACACATGTATATATATATATACATATGTATGTATATGTATGTATGTATATTTCTATACTCACACACACGCACACACACACACACACACACAAACACACACACACACATATGTATATATATATATATATATATATATATATATACATATGTATACATGTATATCTGTATATTCACTCACTCACTCACTCACACACACACACATATATATAAGAGAGAGACAGACAGATAGATAGATATATTGATAGATATTTTTTTATATGCATGTCTGATAGAAAACAACCCACTATACTAGTATTGTTTTTTTTAAAGGGGAGAGATATATATTTATATACTATATAAAATATATCTAAACTAATATAATGCAGTGATGCATGCATGTACATATTCATATATATGCATATGTATATGTTTATATAACTTTAGATATATATGTTTAGTGCATATATATATATTTCTGCAAGGTGTAAAATAAATAATACAATGCACAATGCATCAATATGAACAAAATTTTTAAAAAATTATTTGCTGTACAAATAAGTACATAGCATCTTGAATCATGTGTTAACGAAATGAAAATACAAGATTATATTTACCCTGAATGGTTTAGGAAAACAGACTACGTCTGTGTTCATCTACTGTTTCGTAAAAGATTAGTCTCTGGCGCTGCATAAGTATCATAATATTCAACACAATTGATGTGGACATTACAATTCCAATATATACATTCATAAATACATACATACACACACATATACGTATATGTTGATACGTATATATGCTTATGTACATATGTATATGTAGAGAAAAGGAGGCAGGCAGAATTCATCGAAAGAGCAAACAGTAAGTTGACTTGATGGCTTTCCAAATTTCTTATATATACATAAAATGCTGCCACACTGTTTGCATACCACACAATGATATATACACAATTCGAGATTAAGCACCGATGTCTTTAGCAATAAATCAATACCTTTTCAGACTCAACACTATTTCATCAACGAAAGAAATATAACTAAGATAAAAATATACATTTATTGACAAAGAAACAAATATTATCCGTTAATATAACCATATAACAACGATATTCTTCGTGAAGAATTGTTGAAATGCAACATCTGCTAGTAACATCAATGTCGCAGTTTTCGTCCTTCTTAAGAAGAGAAACTTTTGTGTTCTCTAAAGAAGTTGAAAGTAGTCAAAGAACGAAGATTCGCTGACCTTGTACTCTGAATTATATACACACACGCGTGCACAAATACACACGCGCACACACACAAACACACACATACCCACAAATATATGTATGTATATTATATTTAAATGTTGGTAAATTCAGTCTGTTGTTAATCTGAGATTTACTTCTGGGTAAAAACTGTCATCAGATAAGTTACAACTGAAGAAAAAATGATGTAATTCACCTAACGAAAGGTAACTTATGGTATTCATACAAACATACTTATATACATACAAACGTACGTACGTATGTATGTATATATGTATGTATGTATGTACGTATACATGTATGCCATTGTTCTGCTTTATTTCAAGATTTCCTGCCAATACAGAAAGAGCCGGTTTCTAACCGAGATCCAAGGCTCCTTCATTGAAAATTTCAACATCAACAACAATGTATTTTTGTTTGTATGTATGCATCTGTGTATATGAGTAGTTTTGTGTTTTGTTTTATATTCTCATGTATATCTTAAAGTTGCGCAACTCATATACATACATACATACAAATATATATATATATATATATATA
>NC_068989.1:78271387-78273039 GCF_001194135.2 Octopus bimaculoides
GAGAGAGAGAGAGAGAGAGAGAGAGAGAGAGAGAAATGATAAACTTCTGGAAAGTTTTACAGATTTTGTCAGTTCCAGTGATAGATTTGATCTGTAGTCTTCGAATTTGCTTTCTCCTTGTTCTCAGAAGCTTAATTTCTCAAGATTAGTATTTAGGCAGTATGTTACATATCTCAGGGTCCCATTTATTACAGCTATAAACCAGGACTTGTTTTCTGCTTAGAGTACTTGCTGAATTCTCAATAGTTCAGCGTAGGTATTCTTTTCCTTACTGATCTTCAGGGCAGCTAATTTCCACAACTCAGCACAGCTTCTCTCATCTATCCCAAATCATTACATCACATCTGTTGTGCTTACATTTTATCGAGGTCATCACTGGGACATTCCTCCAGTACTCCTTTTTAATATGAGTGGCTATGGCTTCTACCAATGTGTGGGTTCTTATTTCTTTGTCCTCGGGGTTATCCTTCCGACGGATTTCATTATAGAGTGTCTTAGCTATAACATCATGTCTCATCGGTAGATAATACCGTGATGACTGTTTATGACGTGGATGATATCTTCGGTGTTAACTCAACAAAGCCAGCGGTTGTCAAACTTCACTGCAGTTGTGCATCAGTTATTTGGTTCATATTTCTTGTTGTACAAATAAGTACATAACATCTTCTCAAAGTGGGAGGTAGCTATCCGGTTATTCGTCCACGATTGACTGCTTTGATGATCAATGTTACTATCATCTCGGAGCTTTCTGCTAACATATCCATGCATGGGCTTCTGCTCACGTAGGCTCATACTTTCATCTGATGATACGTTGCAGCAGAGTCGCTCGATTTCTTTGGGCATATATATATATATATATATATATATATATATATATATATATATATATATATATATATATATATATATATATATAGGTTATCAGACAAGCAATGTTGCTTAAGAAGCTTCCTTCCAAGTCTTATGATTTCATCAGCTTCACGTATGCAAACTCGTATGTATGTATGTATGTATGTATGTATGTATGTATGTTCGCACTTTTTCCTGTGGCCTGGTACTCCTTCCGTTACGACTCCAATTGATACGATAAACCAAACCGTCTGCTTGTGAAGTTAAAGTGCAACTAGGTGAACAATCCACAGACACGCATATCCTCAACGTCGTTCTCAGGGAGTTCAGTGTGAGGCAGAGTATGAAACGCTTTGGCTCTTTTGAATTACAGGTACAACTAATTTCTGCTAGGTGAGTAGACTTGAGTGATGAACAGTAAAGTGTCTTGTTCAACGATACAACTCTCGACCGAGAATCGAACTCAGAACCTTGCGATCATGAACCGAATATCACCAGACACTAAGCTAAGCGGCTCATATATGCATATGCATAAATTCTATAACTTCTTCCAAAATTGCACTTCATATTTGAAGTATCCAGGTTGATACACAAGCTCTCAACTATGAGTGCATTGCATCTTAAGCAAAAACCCCTGCTTATTCCCTTTTCATGTATTTAATTTCTTATATAATACATCCCACGAGTAAGTCATTTTGACTTTCGTTGCTTCGTTATTTTTAATTTTAGGTTTGACTACATATGTGTGTGTGTATATGTTTCATATACATACATACATACATATATATATATATATATATATA
>NC_068989.1:78273272-78281192 GCF_001194135.2 Octopus bimaculoides
TGTGTGTGTGTGTGTGTGTGTGTGTGTGTGTGTCCAAAAGTGTGAAGATGGAGGTGAAATGAGAAGCAGAGGATTAAAGTTTGGTGTTCATTATCGCGATTGCACTTTAAGACAATGATGAGTCAAAGAAGACATTGACACCTTGATCACACCAGGAAGCTGATCACATGATTAGCTTAAATAACGCCGAAAGCTACTTGAAAAAGTAACCTTTCGTTTTAGAAATGCAGGACAGAGTCGACGATGAAGTCGTCCAAGCGTAGTACCTGGGAAGAAAGGCGTCTGGTATGTCTTGCAAGTAACGTGTAATTTCTGCAAAATATTCCATAAAGAAAAAAACATAGGTTAGACAACTTCAATAAAAAAGAATATTTTAAATAAGAGTGTTATGTACGTGGATAATTGTACAGCAATAGTTTCTTATTTTCTGATTTTGTTTTCTTCTGTTTTGTCTTTTAACACCAAACCTAAAATATTCAAATAATCGGGTATTTAAGAGTTTCACAAAATTAACAAGTTTGGTATTCAATAGATATTTCCTGTTGCTTTGTGTGATTTATTATTCTGTCAAAAGTGTTTTAGTGAATAACAACGGTTTTAAGATTTTCAAAGTTGTTACAAAGAAAACAGTATTGATTTTCCAAGAAAAACCATTATATTTTTTTAAAAAAAGGCTAATCTCTATATAGACAAAGTATTTCCAGCGAGTTAATTCACTATAGGAACACTTAATAATATCCGGCTACCACACATAAAACACACACAAGCATATATATATATATATATTAGGTTAATGTTTGGGTGGTGATTATATATGCATGAATGTCTAAGTTGGTTTCATAATTTATTATTCATCTGCATTGCATTTGACACTCTTTTGTTGAGAGGATAGTGTACATTATTTTATTCTTATTTATTTACAGCAAATTCCCCTGGTCTGGAATTAATGCTTGCTGTAAGAACTCAATAAAGGAGACGTTAGTCAGAAATCTACATGACAACATTAATTAAGCTGGTATAAGAACTATTTGCTAGCGAATATTTTATTGGCTAATACGAACCAAGAAGGTCTTCTAAAGCAAAATGAAGTTTATCATAGAAACTATCACATATATTAACGGATCAGTGTAACGAATGTCTGTCAGATTCAAATTGGAAATTTATTCCATAAAAGTAGACTAAGTATTCAATAACATATGTCTTAATAAGAGATTGACTTCCTTAAAATAACTGTATCGTCTAATATTTAAATCAAGAGATTATTAATCAAGAAATAGCCCGTCTGCTTCTGCTTTCTATGCTATGCTTATTTTCTTGTAAAATGTTAATGGATTTTCCTGGACGAAATAGGATATTGCTAATGTAAAATTTTGTTCAATTTGCGGATTTGCACAAGCCCTTTATATTGATCGCCACATACTTATTTCTTCGTCTCTTTTTCTGTTGTTAAGCCCCTAATATTTCCAGCTCGATATTTTAGACGTGTTGCATCGTCACTCACTCTTTCATTGATATTAAAATATATAATATTGGGAACTTAAAGACACAAGAAATATTGATACTACTAATATAATGATAATGACAGAGAAACACGATATTAAGGAGCTTAAGCGCAGAAAATCGATGAATATAGAAATACCTAATAACAATAAGAGGTAATGGTAATCTTATCTATTCTTCAATGCCGTTCTGCATGTGCATTTCCGAGAACACTGAATCACTGCAGCGAGTGATATAATGTAGTTAAAATGCTTTCATATAGCTCAGAACCTATGAATAAATCACCAGCTGCAATTTAGGCCACGCCTTTTTCTAGTGTGGAATAAAGAAGTATGACATCATATAATGTATATCAATGAAGCGGGTACTGAAACCAGGAGATATGCCAGACAAGTTGTATTTAACACTGAATGACAAATATATAATCACACTTTAAAGTCTTTGCAACCTGGCAACCAGGTTATTAGTTTCTTAGACAGTTAGACAGCCAAATTATTTCAAATCTGCTTCCAACATAACTAGAGTGAATATTTTGTCCCTTCACCATTATGTGCGGGATTTTTCGTGTCTTTTAAACTTCAAATTCCTTCTCTCTAGATACATACTAATAAACATTGAAACGGGCTGACACCCAACTATATTTAGGAAGGCCGAAAAAATGCAGCATTCTGAACTGTGTTCTTTTACAGTCACTCTTCCAAAGTTTCATTGAACGTAAATATCTATTTACCGTAAGCCTAACTCTACCTTAAAAAATTTCTCTTCCTCTCGGCGTATCTTAACCTACATACATTTATATTGTTTTAAATAACGTCCAAACATATGGAGATTAATCATGCCCTGAAGTGATACATAAATATATTCGGATGTGATCCCGATAACTGCAACATATATTCAAATGCAGCATCATATAAATTGTATATCAAATTCTCTTCATATTTATAATACTTCAAGTTAATCAACCGGGTCTGATGCTACCATCTATTGGACTTGAAGTAATTATGAGAACAATTCTTTGAATATTTAACTCTAAGAATTTTATGTATCGTCTGTGATTCAGCTTGTGGCATGCCTGGAATATTATATTACATTGACTCTGGCCTAATGTCGTCTAAATAACTCTAAAAGCCAATGTTTAAGCACAAATTTAATTCAAACTGTAATTTAAATTTTCTAATAAAGCCTATGGCATAGAAGTTTAATGGCGTTCTTATTCCAGTTGTCTTGCCCTCAGATCTTCATAGTTGATTTCACTAAACACATAAACGTCATCGCGACCCACTTGTGTTGCCACACATCTAAGCAATGCAACCCATTTGTGAAAAATTACTATTCAATATTTTCTGTCTCTTTCACGGAAGTTTTGACATGCGCTAATGGTCTAATGTTAAGCATCTACATTTTCATCTTTCTTTATAGATCGAAATCTCTGCTCTCCAATACTTCATTAATATAACTAATGGAGAGACATTATCAACAATACAGTGTTGTGCTGAAGATACAAGAGTATAATACTACAGTCTAATAGATTATAATAATCTTGTCAAATCTAACAAAACAAAACTAAAGATGTTACACATTTACTTCACATCCATTTGTGGAGAACATATCCACCCTCAAGAAGTAATATTCTTTACACATATCTGAGTTGTGAGTTCAAATCTTGTCGAAGTCAATTTGTCGTTCACCTCATCAGAGGTTAGTGAATAAGAACAATATAAGCTGGAGAACTGGTGAAACTGTTTGAGTTTGGCACACGATGCCTTGTGGTTTCTTCTCCGGGTCCTTGGGATCTGACAATAACAACAATGTTTACACTTCTCTAATGAGTAATATCGAAAGCGTTAATAGTAGAGAATTGCATACAAAAACACTGCCTGTCTTCCACTGTACATACATGTAACAATACGAACTCAATCCTGATCGACTGAGATCCAATCGATTTCATTATTAACGTCCTCTAAATAATGTTATATTATTGGATACTACTAGTTCACCAGCGACATAGATTCTTTATCGATCTTTTGAAAATTACTTTCTATAGTTAAATCGGAAGAATATTAATTATCGTATCTATAAACAATAGGTTGCCATAAATGTCTCTTCCTTGAACCAATGTATTGCCTAATACATATTAAACGCAGATAAATTATATCGAATTTCTGTTTTATATGTTATCCTTGTAATTTGCTGCATCTACGTTTAACTCAAACTATTTAATGTCAATCATAATGTCAATCATATGATATGCTCCTTTGTTCTAATTTTGTCTGCTTGAATTACATGCAAAAGCCATGATAATGAAATCTAAATCCTACAATGAGTGTTATTCTTTACAAAATTCATTTTCAAAACAATATCCGTTGCTGCTTGTTGATGACAAAACTTATCTCATATTTACAAAAATCGATAATGCATGCTACTTTTCATAAGTAATGTATTCAGTTTATATATTCACTCAAATGTCTACTTACATGATAATTTGCTTTGTTGAATACAAAATCTGAGATAATTTGCTCATATACGAAATATTTATTTTTTTATCCAGTCAATGTTTGAATATATAAATACAAAATTTAAATGTGTTCTATGGAAAACTTTCCAAATTATTTTGCTTATAGGTAAAATATGAGATTGGAAATGGTTTTCAAATGGTTTATAAAGTAAATTTAATATTTAATATAAGTTTCATACATGTTGGTGTTGAGGTGTTGCGCCTTTCAACAAATTCACTGAAATTGAAACACTACTACAGGGCCATTTATATTGAAACACTACTACAGAGCTCTTTTATATCATTCAAAGATGCTTCTTAATTCCCAACCAGGGAAATAGGTCTTCATCCAAATGAAAGCATGGCATTTAATATTTTATTTTAAAATAAACATTACCATAATTAAAAAAAATATCATTCTTATATTCTTACGTGGCTGAAACTAAGAAAGAAATTTGACGTTACGAGATCCATGCATTTTTGTATGCTATAAATCTTGAGAGTGACATAAATTTACTAGTGCAGCGTATCCATATTTGATTGTGCAATCAGTTTGCCAAAAGCTTACTTCAGCCTATTAACTACATTATATAGTTGAGAAATGACCTTATTCTTTATGATGCAGTGTTCCTTTGCTCGACTTTCGGAGAAAACTATTAGATTTATTAATACGCATTTCTCAATATATTATTCAAAAGCACGTTTTTACTGAAATGTTTCGTCAGTTATGTCTAACGAAAAAAAAAAAAGAAAAAAAAAACCTTTTAAATGTATCGCTTTCCGATTCAGAAATTGTATTTAGCAGTTACGAGTCAATTTTCCTGACAGAGTAATATGAAAGATTACGTGCCGTGAAGCATACTTCGTTTCTATCCTTTTGAATTTAATGCTTTTTCAGAACCAGGAAGCGATATAACTGCATAAAGTAAACAGACTTTGCAAAATGCCAGTTCTAGGTTCAGATTTGTATGAAGGAAGGAAATACTTTTATTGCCTACTTTAAACAAAATGAAACGATTTGCTATAATCCAGTTTATTAGGGATAAATCCAGACAATAATCTTTGAGTAAAAGATTATTTTTGTACCATATAACATTATATATAGAAAATATACGAAACAAAGTAATAATTTTTTATATTATCTCAATATCTAAGATTTATTACGAAGTACTCATCATGCAATAATTAGTATTACACACATATTTTTGTCTTCTTACTTATTAATTACTTTTTTTATCGATTAATATAATTAATATAACTAATACTCATTGAACTAAAAGCGATATATACTCTTCACTTCGCCAATCACTTGCTTTCTTTCTCTCTCCCCATTCTAGTGTATTTATCTTTATCTTTCCAAATATAATTTTAACCTGTTACATTTTTATCTACCTATAATCTAAAGAGGGAAACGAATTATTATGCAAATCATAGCTACGCTCCAGTGATATATCAGTACGAGCAGAACTAACGTTTTGCAGACGATTATTTGAGCTAGTCATGTGTGTGGGGGTGAGGGGTGGGGGGTAAATCCTTGTTTCTCTCACTACCTTGCAGACATACAGGCACTCATCTCATTAAAATCTCACTTGTCGATTTTCCGAAAGAATGCTAGTGTGTAATTCGATATATTTATAGAAACATAGTACTCTGCAGCATATAGTTAACGTTGCATATTTTGCTGTTTTAGTTGCCAATTTCAGTAGCTGAAATATATGCCTTTTATTATGTTGAGAAGCTCAATTGATATCTGTCAATGGGCAACATTAGTGAACATTTCCTTTAGAAATCGATTTTTTCTCTACAGAAAAATGTTCGTATCTATACGTTTATTTAAAAAAATTTATCACTAAAATTCACTTTAGAATTGTTGGGATTGATTTTAGTTCGAACATTTTTCCTTTTCTTTTATTTTTTGCTTTATTTTAATCATAAGAAATTTTACCTCATGTAAAGAGCGTTTAGCAATATTCAATTCAGTCTTCTATTTCATTTTGTAGTCCTGATTTATTTTGATGAGGTACAAAATCAGTTTACATTAGAATATCGGAAAATTGCTTTTTGTTTTCCTAAATCCCCAAGTAAAGGAAATAAGAGACAGCCAGGGAGCGATCTAGCGGTGGAAGAGTGAATAAATAAAAAGATGGTGAAACCTTTAAGTATATATTTACTAAATTCAAAGGGAATTAAGATGGTAATCATTCCTATCGAAAATTATATTATTTTACACCATTTTTCCGTATATCAGGGATTTAAGGATATATTACGTTATAATGTACCGTTCTCCATTACGCCCCTATTATATTTGAGCTTTAAACATATTTAAAATAATCTTAACATATGGGGAACAAATACACAGGGCGTTTAAAGAATGTTACTTTTCTTCGAATAAGTGTAGTTTTGTTATTCGTTAATGCAGCATCAACGTAACGAACGTTGCATCTTTATCCGTCATTGACAGTTTCTTATCATTGTATATATTTATGAAAACATCTTAAACTGAACTTTATCACCTCATTTCCTATGGATAATTTAAATACTAACAATAATAACAATTTCAAATTTTGGCACAATTTGGTAGTCAATTACGTGGACATCCAGTATTTGACTGGTGTCTTGGAAAATATTTTCCTATTTTCGATGTATCTTCGTTTTTACACTATATATTGTACCCAACAGGCTATCTGCCAAAAATCCCTGCTGAAGTGTGTTGACGAAATGGCTATTGATGATACTACATGCATTAGCGTAATTTCAATCAACATAACTTTCGCACTTTACATACTAAATATGTATGAAGAAAACATAACAGTTACATGTCACCCACAATTTTCCGTGCATGATTTAAGAATTGCAATTTCATACAAAATATATTCTGTTGTTATTTTTAGACTTCGATTTAACGTTCACCTTAAAAAACATGTGTGAAATTACAAACATATTTCTTGCAAGCATTACAATTGTAATCTTTCCTCAATTTTATTGTTTCGGCCATTCCTTTTTATTCTTTTTAGGCATTCATGTCCTGATATTCACTCAGGACATGAGCTATTTCAGAATTTGAGAGATTTTAAAAGTTCAAGATTGTTGCATTACATTATTTCAGTAATTTATAATGCATCAGTGGAGCTTTAGACGTTTAGAAAACCTCATGTCTTTACAATATTTTCCAGTCATTCTTTTCAAATTCAGTTGCTTAATTCAACCTTCATCTTAGGATCCGATATAATTTCAGAATTATAACTGATCAAAACCGGCCGCAGTCATTATTACTCTTAAACACTTTTACTTGTTAGTTCTCTCATCTTTCCCCCACCCCTCTTCTTTCATAGTTCTTTTATGTCTTTTAGTTGTGGGGAGAGACCATGTTTTTTTTTTTCAGGCACGTTTAACGTTTTCTTTAGAAACGACAAACAAGCGCCGCTCCCTTCCTTCTTTCCCTACAAAAACTAATGCAAATTTCGAACGGGATATAGCTGTGAAAAGAGCCCAGAAAAATGGGTAATACCCCTACAAAATGGGTGGGGAGAGAAGTCGTCAATAGGTGGCTACACGAAATACAACTCTATACTTTAAAGAGCGTCTTCTACAATAGCCTCGGGCCGACCAAATCCTCGTGAGTGAATGTTGTAGACGGAGAATGAAGGAACCCATCACATGTATGTGTGTGGGGGGGGGGGTGCATGTGTGTCTCCCTACCAACATTACTTGACAACCAATGCTGGAGTGTTTGCGTCCCCGTAACGTAGCTCTACGGCAGAAGAGACTAGTAAGCTCCAGATTTACAGGAATAAATCCAGGAGTGGGTTTCTTCGACTAAACGGCGGTGCTCTAGCATGGCCACCGCCAAAGGACTGAAACAAGTAAATGAACAAAAGAAGTAATACTAAACCAAGAAGGTTCCCTGAATATGTACGATGTATTTT
>NC_068989.1:78281403-78283735 GCF_001194135.2 Octopus bimaculoides
ATATATATATGCATATATATATTTATGGCTCTTTTATCTGCCTACATCTCTCTCACATACACGTTCTCAATATTTTCTTCTTCTCTCTCACACAAGCAAGACAGACGTAATGAGTAACATCGGTACGACTGAGTTGACATGTGTAGCGCACATATTCACATATTCACATATGTATGAATGCAAAGCACACATTCCAACACACAGAAGCAAATACAACACAAGACTAATATATATACACAAATCTAAAATTAAAAAGCCAGAAAAACGTATAGAAGAATTGTAAAAAGTAGAGGTAAAACATGATATAAGCTTTTATGAGGTGTATTCACACAACTGTGAATACCTATACATTTTAAAGTAGGTTTACGCTGGCGCACAGAGTAAGGTATTCAAGCGCATCGAACAACATGAATACATGTATATAAATAGATAGATATTAGACCGAACGAGACAACAAATCCAAGGCTGTAAGCAGTTTTCAGGACATTTATAATGAAATAACCTAACAAGCTGTTTCTGGGATATCATGGATGTCCCTTCATCAGAGACGGTGTGAGAAAATATTTGAGTTCGAGAATATGTGTATACATATATATTGTTTTGTAACGTCTCTCTCTCTCTCTCTCTCTCTCTCTCTCTCTCTCTCTCTCTCTCTCTCACACATACACACACACTCCCTCGCTTTTTCTCCCTTCTTCTTAACCCAAAATTCCGAGTTCGATTCCAGGCAGTGAATTGAATAATAATAATAATAATAATAATAATAATAATAATAATAATAATAACAACAACAACATCGAAAAATACCTTAGGAATGAGGACCCAGGTTCTAAATTTCCCCAAGACACCTGATGAAAGCTGGAGGTTATATCAGCCGAAACGTTGTGTTAACATCAAACAAGATGAGGAGAAATATCTGTCAATTGTAAATAATGTAAATAATGTACATAATTCCTCTTCTCTTAAATATAGAACTGCATACATAAATACTTAGACATACATGCACAGACATACGCACAGAGATATGCATATATTTAAACACACACATACAAGCACACACATATATATGTATGTATGTATGTATATATATATATATATATATATAATATTAGGGATAAAATCCGAAATTACAGGTAAAAACTCAATATTTGTCCTCATCTTGTTTGTTGTTAACATAACGTTTCGGCTGATATACCCTCCAGCCTTCATCAGGTGCCTTTGAGAAATTTCGAACCTGGGTCCTCATTCCTAAGGTATGTTTTCGATGTTATTATTATTATTATTATTCAGGTCACTGCCTGGAATCGAACTCGGCATCTTGGGGTTAGTAGGCCGCGATCTTAACCACTACGCCATATGCCAGTAGAGAATTCTAGAGAAAGAGACGAATATAAATAGAACAATAGGAAAGAAATCAGGTATTATATGATATTATATGATTTAGCATTAGCTACAAGCACGTGCTGCATCATCTAGTGGATAGCTTGCATAAGTATATAGGGACATCAAAGAAATTAACATTAGTCTAGAATTTATGGGTTACGTAATGCTGATAAATCATTAGAATAATCAGTGGGCGTATTAGTGGCCGTTGATGTATGCAACGGTCGATTCCATAATACAGTATTTAATTTTGTACTTTAAGATGCTTTCATCTTTTAAACACCAGCAGTGTTTGGAAAGTGTTATTGTTATTCCTTTATTTCAACAACTAAGCTTCTGCATACGTTGAATTTGTCTGGAATTTAATGAGTGTGTGGTAAAGCCTATAGCACACTTTCTCTCATCATTGTTAACATTAGAACATGGTGCAGTAATCAACACTTTCCTGAATGCATTTACCATATTGAATGCATGTTGGACGTTATGTCACATTCAAACTGACAGAGATGTTATGGTGTATAACTTGCCTTTTCTGGATATTTTCTTCATTAGATTATCTATGTAGAGGGGTGTATTCGATCCTGTCCTTCAAGCCACCTGTGTTCAAAGCTAAATTATGAAATACAGGAGGGCCGTAAAATAGCTCTCCGATCTGTCATGGAAACCTTGAAAAAAAATCATGAGCGATGCCTTTGTTCTGACAACACAGTTTTAATGTAGAAGTTATTCCCCATTTTTCATGTACATGTAACACTAGGGAAATATAACACCATAATGAATTCATAATTGCATTTTTTAAAAACAAAATATCTTTATGCAAAATAACAGTTTTATCCTGCTTAGAGTCAGTGATGAAGGATAGTGATCAGTTTTTGCCGAAGCAAATTCTTGTTTTATAATAACTGAAACGAGAAAGAGGTGCTGCCACGAACTATCACAGGTACATATA
>NC_068989.1:78284332-78287868 GCF_001194135.2 Octopus bimaculoides
TATATATAAAGATCCGCAAGCGTGAATATTCTGAAATGGAGATCTGTAAAGTTTTCTTCGAGTCAATCTGAGTAATATTTATAAATATGAATTGCATCGTAATATTTAGAGCATCGTGGTTAATATGGCAGCAGTAGAAGAGCATCTAGTTAATGTATTCACGCAATGTTCTGTACATGCAGATGTCAAGCTTTTTTATAATCGAGTAACTCTTTCATCTTACCGAAGATTTAGGATTTAAACACTTGTATAATACAGAGATTAATTTAAGACCATATCCACTCTAGAGAAGTAGCATTGGGAGGATTTCCTCTTAGAGTTCCCATGAAGGAAAAGTCTGCATAATTTGACTTACAGGCTGAAAGTAATTTCCCTTTATCCTTATCTTCATATAAATCCCTGAGAATATTAGAATATTTGATCAGAAACGTCGCTGCTCGGAGCGGCATGAATACAGGATTTTGAATCGAGATTAGCCTGGTCATGTGTCTTACTGTCCATACATCTTGTAAGTGAGGAAAACGAATCATTGAAAGTATCTTTTATCTTTTACTTGTTTCCGTCCCCACACTGCAGCCATGGTGGGGCACCACCTTGAAAAATTTCTAGCTGAATGTATCGACCTCACTACATTTTTTAAAGTCTGGTTCATATTGTATCGGTCCCTTTTGCAGAATCGCTATTCTACTGGGACATACACTCACCAGCAGAAGTCGTCAAGCAATGGTGGTGGGACAAACACAGAGTTAATGACACACACACTTATAAACGTATATGAATATATACTAAGGACTTCTTTCAGATTCCGTTTTCCAAATCCACTCACAAGGCTTTGGTCGGATCGAGGCTTTAGTAGAACACACTTGCCCATGGTGTCCCGTAGTAAGACACTGAATCGTGAACCAAGTTTCTTACCACATAGCTATGCCTGCGCCTATGGCCTAAATATATGCCGTATAAACATCTGTAATTTAGTTATACCTAATTCAGTAGTATAATTATAACCAATATAATTAAAAAACATCAAAGTATAATTAGCAACAGTGTTAGTAGTAAACATTACTTTTGTTGTGATTCTGCTCGAGTTAATATACGAAGATAATATAGAAATTACATAATACTAGAAACACACTCTGAAAGAAAAGGATTATTAGATAAATCATATAGCACGAAATCAAATATTGTTAAATATGCTACGTTTGAGATAATGATTAGATCAGCTTGCAAATATATTAGCAAAAACGACAAGTCAGTTCGTCTACGTTTATTTCTTGGAAAATTGTATATTTCTTCGATGGCTACACAGGAGCCTGCAAAGAGAGAGTAACCTCTCAGTCAAAGAGGCGCTGGTCAGTTCCAGTATTCCGTAGGCTTTGTCTACATCATTTTAGTAGGTCCTTCCTATTAAACAAAGGAGCAATGCTATCCCTGAAAAGAAGTGCTTAATCACGCGACGTTCTACCGCTTGTTTCTATAGCCGTAATTTAGAAAAGAAGCAACTAATATCTCTAGCCACCGTGGTGAATGTTTGCAATTACAAGACAATGTTCTTCTCCTCCCCTCAACCACAGGTCTTGAGATAACATCTCTTGGCGATTTTCTGTGTTAAAAACACAGTACATATCAGAGCGAAAGAAAAAAAACATCGTCACAGCGGCGGCTTTATTTGATACAGAAGACAACGAATTCTCATCAGAGCAAGTGGTTGGCTGTGAGTACGCACATCTGATAAGATCTAGAAGGGCCGGAATTTATCTGGTTCACACGTTGATCGCTACAGCGACGAACTTTCGTCTTCCCCTAATATTTATTGTATTTTAACACAGCAAGTCTATAAGAGAAATACTAAAGTAACTGTCTTGTTGTCAGTGTGTATGCATGAAGTATGATACATAGATGGATGATTTAATTAAATATTCCCCCAGTTGCATATACATACACATGCACGCGCATATATATATATATATATATATAGTTATATATACATGTATGAGCGTATGTATATGCACGATGTTGGTGTACTTATATCCCTGCAATTTAGTGGCGCGGCAAAAGACTCCGATACCATAAGTACCAGGCTTACAAGGAATAAGTCCTGAGGTTGATTTCTTCAACTAAAATAGGCAGTACTCCAGCATGGCCGCAGTCAAATGACTGAAGCAAAGACAAGAATAAAAGAATATAAGTTTGTGTGTACGCGTGTCTGTGTATATATATATATATATATATATATTTCAAGGTTTTTAACTTTTAAATTTGTATATTTAAAAGAGATAGAAACTTCAAACTCGATGTATCCAAGATCGATTTATTTACCACTCTATGTCAACATTTCTGTGCCCAAACTTATCCAGTGACTGGTCCATTGGATTTCGACATTTAGCACTTCTTCAGGAATGGCTACCATCGGAACAAAACACGAAAAAACACATACATAACGATAATATTAAATTATTAAATTATTAAATTATATATATATATATATATATATATATATATATATGACAAAACATGTACATGCGTGTGTGTCCTGATCGGGGTATATGGCTACACCGACTAAAACTACTGTTGTGATTATCTTGTGTCACTTTGTGTCATGTAAAGTAGCGGTTCGATGAACGAGGATCGATATATTAAGTATTAAATGTAAGAGAAAGACTCCACTACTCTAATCGATATAATCGACAAAACTCTTGACGACGGGGTTCCATCATTGCTACAGATCACTGACTGAATCCAGTGAAAGAGGAAAATAGTATATTAAACCACAAGTTGCAACTGTCAAGTTAGTTTAACTTGAAATAACCTATCGATTATCTGTAGTGATTCAGAAACTAATTCGTATTCCTTAGTGTTATATTGATTATAATTTGATTCGATTATGTTATTCAATTTGTCTGTATAACATATTAGGATAAAAATAGACTATTGTTCACATAACCGATATAAATAGAGATCGCTCTTTTTGTAATTCTATTAGTTTTCAATTGAATATATTTTTTTCTTTATTATTTGAAGAGTCTTCAGTGATTCATCGTATGAGGTATTTATAAATGTTTTAGTAGTTAAATACATTTACTAAACCTAACAAGTATCTATTTATTTTTACAGATATATAGGAAAATATGTATATACTTACGAAGCCTTTATGTAACGATCATAATGTAAGTATATCAATATATGTAACCAAGTCTCTAATCAACATTTTTTATCATTCCAAATCGACATGAAGATCTTTAGAACTTTTATTTTCTTGAAATTTTCTTGTTTCATGTTTTACTTGTTTCAGTCATTTGACTGAGGCCATACTGGCGCACCGCCTTGAAGGGATTTAGTCGAAGAAATCGAGCTCAGGAGTAATCCTTTAAAAGGCTGGTACTTACTTTATCGGTCTCCTCTTGCCGAACCGCTATATTAAGGGGATGTAAACATACCAATGCCGGTTGTCAATCGGTGGCGAAGGTCAAATAGAGACATTAAGACACACATACACACACGCATATATATTATATATATATATATATATATATATATAT
>NC_068989.1:78289838-78292915 GCF_001194135.2 Octopus bimaculoides
ATATATAGCTGCAGGAGTGGCTGTGTGGTAAGTAGCTCGCTTACCAACCACATGGTTCCGGGTTCAGTCCCACTGCGTGACAACTTGGGCAAGTGTCTTCTACTATAGCCTCGGGCCGACCAAAGCCTTGTGTATATGTTTGTGTGTCTGTGTTTGTGCCCCCAACATCGCTTGACAACCGATGCTGGTGTGTTTACGTCCCCGTAACTTAGCGGTTCGGCAAAATGGATCGATAGAATAAGTACTAGGCTTGCAAAGAATAAGTCCTGGAGTCGATTTGATCGACTCAAGGCGGTGTTCCAGCATGGCCGCAGTAAAATGACTGAAACAAGTAAAAGAGTAAAAGAGTACATATATAGAGAGAGAGACAGAGAGAGAGTAGATAGATAGATAGATAGATAGATAGATAGATAGATAGATAGATAGATAGGCAGACAGACAGACAGGCAGACATATATGCATTATAGATAGATATGAGTTACATATGTATGCACATACAAATGTGCATATGTATGCACATGCATATATGAAGGGTTGCTGCAAAGTTCCTGGCTTTGCGTCAAACAAAATGCAGGAGCATCGGTTAATTATGATTTTATGCAACGTAGTCCCACCTCACAGATTCACACTTACTGCACAGATCCTTCACTTTCTCTGAGACGTGTAAAACAAATTCTTCCTCATTTCTTAAATATAGAACTGTATTATATATGTATGTGCTTAAATGTATTTATACGCATCTGCATACGTATACACACACGCGCACACACAGATATGCGGGGACACGCTTCAGTCATGAATGACTACGGGATTGCACCTAAAAAGTTACCCTCCTGGCAAAAGTCCGGGCAAGGTTGTTTGTAGAAGGCCAGATGTCACCCATGCATACCAGCCTCCCCTCTCCACACCACCGATATTGATTAGCATTCGATGTGGTTGAACAAACGATCCCATCAGTTTGGATTCACAGTAGGGAGATTCAGCATGACACAGAATGTGACAGACCTGGCTCTTTGAATTACAGGTACAATTAATTTTTGCCAACTTAATGTACTGAAGCAACGTAACATAAAGTGTCTTGTTCAAGTGTACAAACAACTGCCGAGAAGGAACCGACACACTTGCGATCTCGAACCGTTGTTTCGAGCGTAACAAAGTAGTAGCATTACAAAAATAATAGAATATTCCTTTCTACTATAGGCACAAGATCTGGAATTTGCGGGAATAGAGATAGTCGATATAATCGACTTCAAAAGGATGTAATGCAAAGTCGACCTAGGCGCAATTTGATCTCATAACGTAAAGACGGACGAAATGCCACTAAGCATTTTCTCGGACCTTCTAACGTTTCTGCTGGTTCGACGCCTGCACAAAACACAAAACACTAAGCAGGAAATTTTCTGGTACGGACGACATTATGGACACAATAAAATCCCGCTGAATTGAAGGTAAGCGTCCGTTTTCACATCCAGTAGATATTACTCAAATGATCTATACCATAATCCATTCTCTTAGTGTAGGACTATTTTTCCAGAGAGTAAAATTAACTGTTCGCATATGTTCGATAAGAGAAGGAAATACATTCATGTTAACTAGTATTGGTTTAGTCTAAACATTAATAAGACTGTATTTACGGTCAGGACGGAAAAAAATAGATTTCCGATGTTTTGAACTAATTTGGAGAAGTCGAACAGATAAACACTCAATTCTGTTTTTTATAAGAAATACTGAAACAAAATATGGTTGTCATAGTTGTAAGATTGTATGTACTAATTTGTTTACGAATAAAGATTTTCGTAAAGGGACTAGGAAACATTTCTGTGCAGAAGGTCTCAGCCTCATAAATGCTATAGGTTTTGGGAAAAGAGACGATACGGTTCGCTTCCCGTTTGATCTTGTGCCAGCAGGTCTCCACCGTGGGAACGGTAATCACTCCGACGGAATAACTCTATTCTTATTCAGGAGAGGCAGATCCCTTGTCTCGGACACGACGTGCAGTGACACGTTTTTCGGCTCGAACATTGTAGCACTTGCTGTAAACATTGGTGTCGCCGCCCGTGATGCAGTAGAGGGTAGAACAATAAATAAATACAGAGGTCTGACCGGCGGCGATAGGTTTGTGCCGCTCCCCATTGAGACGTTAGGTGTTCTAGCTCCTAGTACTACCTATTTTCTCCACAAAATAGGGAAAACGGTAACTCGCGAGGAGAGTAGCATCTGCAGCGAAAATCGTTGAACATTCGCCGCGGCGAAGGCCATGGGGATGCGGCTGAGCACTCCATTCGTTCTCGGTTACGTGGCTCATTGCACTCTCCCACTCCACCCCCACTGCTTTACTGGTACCACTCCCCAGCCCCTGTAATTGTTTCCCTTTACTTTCTTTTCCTTTCTGCTCTCTTTTCTTTCAAATTTCAATTGATAATGTATTTTCTAACTCCCACTTGCATATTTACAACTTAGCTGAGTCTACTATGAAGATTAGCCAAGGAATTACTAGTTTGTTCATAGTTTCCTATAATTTCGTATTCTAATCTGGTGCCATACTACACAAGATAAAACTTTACATCTCCTAAGATCAATTTTCGTGAATTACGAAAATACTCTAAGTAATTGAGTAAGGTTTTTTTTCAAAATACTGGAACACAGTTCTACTTTACATTTCTAGTTATATTCAGCAGACCGAATGAAAATAAGTTTTCTCCTGCTTTAATCTAAGATATGTATTCATCTTGGTTTCAACCAAAATTTCTTATCTACAAATTCTTCTTGCAATCCTTCCTCAAAAGACTGTGCCTTCCAGCTCAGGCGTTTAATAAGAATTTGTTTTCTGAGTTAACTTTTTACGTATAAAATTTCCTCGGGGAATCGGTATATTAATCGTCGAATATAGGAACGGATATTGTTCCGAGCCGGGTTACAGACTTCTAGCTTGTAAACAGTGCACCAGTGCATTTCAATTAGACAGTATGGAATAGGTTTAGGGAAAGAAGAAAAGAAATAAAATTCAATGCACAAAGCATAAATAAATATATAGAGAGAGGGGGGAGAGGGAGAGAGAGAGAGGGAGAGAGAGAGAG
>NC_068989.1:78293126-78293586 GCF_001194135.2 Octopus bimaculoides
GGAGAGAGAGAAAGGGAGAGAGAGAAAGGGAGAGAGAGAAAGGGAGAGAGAGAAAGGGAGAGAGAGAAAGGGAGAGAGAGAAAGGGAGAGAGAGAAAGGGAGAGAGACGTATATGTGTGTATATGTGTGTGCGTGTGCATATATACATGTTCGTATGCATATTACTTTGCAGCTTGATGTATATATCCTTGTCTTAGTGCGTGTATGTTTATGTGTGTGCGTGTGTGTTTATATGTGTGTGTATGTGTGTGTGTGTATGTGTTTCATTTTGTTATAAAATCACTGTAAGTGATTTAAGGGCCAAGAGGTTCGTATGTGACACCCCTGAACATTGTATAAGATCTGTAATACTCTCTGTACATATTAAAAACCTATGAGACGCTTATCGAAAATCCGTAGAAACCAATGCTTTCAGGAAAATTACCTCCTAGGACAGTTACCCCCTTAGAGAAATTACCCC
>NC_068989.1:78293596-78294020 GCF_001194135.2 Octopus bimaculoides
ACGACAACTGCCTCCTAGGAAAATTACCCCCGATGACAATTCCCCCCGAGGAAAATTACACCTCGATGACAACTAGCCCCTAGGACAATTACCTCTTTTGGTTAATTACCTCCTCTCTATTATATTAAGAAGTTTTAAACCATCATATGTTGCCCTCAGGGGTAATTGTCCTTGTGGGGGAGGGAGGTTATTGCCCATGACGGGATAAATGTCCTAAATTCGTTTGAAAGCATTGCATTATCATGTAACAAGCCAGTTGGTTTCCCGTGCAAATTTCCAGAGCAATTGTACTCATAAGATTTCTGCGATGTACATTGATGTACGTAAAGTGTGTACCTTTAGAAGTGCCACGTTCGGAACTCTAGACCCTTAATTTAATTCTGTTGTTTCTATAGCTAAATAAGGTACACTAACCCCCCCCCCC
>NC_068989.1:78294521-78300145 GCF_001194135.2 Octopus bimaculoides
ATATACATATATATATATATATATATACACATATATATATATATATATAAATATACGCACGTACATACACACACATTGTCACAGACACACATATGTATATATATATATATATATATATATATACGCACGTATATACACACACATTTTCACACACACACACATATATATATGTGTATATATATATATATACATATATATTATCTCTTATATATATATATATACATTTACATATATGTGTGTGTGTGTGTGTGTGTGTGTGTGTGTGTGTGTGTGTGTGTGTGATTGCGTGTCGCTGTACAAATAACTTTATTTTGTCGATTATTTTTTCCGTCTGGAGAAAACAGTTTTCTTGTCTATGTTTTCGTTAATTTGCTTCCACAGTATTATTACTGAAAATTGTGTGTTTACATTTCTAATAACGTTATGTTTATTCATATCGAAAGCTATTAGAAAGTTGACATCAATTTATATAGTTATGATTTTCCTGATGAAATCACTAACATTCATTGAAAATAAAATAAATGTCATATGAAGAAGAACACATTATTTCATTTCTATACTATTTTGCACATTTTCATCCATCTAGGCTTTTTAGTTTATTTTTATTTATAGGATTAATCTGTCTCTTGTACCAACATTTGTTTCAATAGATATCTCAGGTATCCGTTTATGGTACAACTTCTTTATAGATGCAGATGTGGCTGTGTTGCAAATAGTTCTCTTCGCAACCACGTGCCCTCGGGTTTCAGTCCCACAACGTGAAACTTGGTCAAGTGTTGTCTACTCTAGCCTCGAACCGAGGAAAGCCTTGTGACCCCGGTATTTGACTGACACATCTTATTTATCTACCACGAAAGGCTGAAAAGCAAAGTTAGCCTCGGTTTAATTTGAACTCTGAATGTAAAGACACCGCTAAGCATTGTGCCTAGCGTTCTAACCTTGTCACTTGAGGTTATATAAAATTAATGCTTAGCAGTTCAAATAGCCTCCATTCATAAAATTAGCTGCAGCAGCGGACGCATCTGAACTTTATGTATTGTCAATGTGCAAGATTAACTCATATACATCGTCGATTATTTTTCCTATTAGGAAATAAGGGGGAATTGTGGTATCCGAAACAATTTCCAGTTTTGCAGAAACGTTGACGGAAGAAGAAAATTCGTTTCACACTTTCTGTAAGGATTTATAACAATATACAATATCGGTGTGGTTGTATTATTTCTAGAATAGGAATGTCAAAAGAGCCTCTATCTAGCCACTACATCAACCAAAAATACGGAACAAATGTCCACGAAATTCAGGCTCTACCATATTCAAAAGAAGCACAGCTTTCAAGTTTTACTTGAATAAAATTTTCTTCGTTTTGGTCATATTTTATACCTCATTGAATATAATACGCTGCTCCCTACCACCTTTTGCGGAAGAGTTCTGAAGTCATGTGACCCTGTCTTTTTGCTTAAAGGTGAAACAGACTTTGCGCTTCGTACGTCTAAGTTCGAGAAAGCAGGATACTTGAAGAGTGAACTTTAAATAAACCGACAGAAGGTGGCTAGAAACCCCTACAGTGTCTTTCCTAATAAAAATGATACCAGCGCCTACACATATAACAGATAGATAGACAAAGGATGGTTATATAGAACAGGTGATTTGAAGATTAAATGGCTTGTGGAGAGCAATTTTTGCATAACGCGATTTATATGTGGTTTTGGTTATGTATTACAATATCGTGTGTGTATTCTAGGTAAGACTATGAACTGAGCTGTGGAGGCGAAATGGCCCAGGTTTTAGGGCAGTAGACTCGCGGTCGTAGGATCGCGGTTTCGATTCCCAGACCGGGCGTTGTGAGTGTTTATTGAGTGAAAACACCTGAAGTTCCACGAGACTCCGGCAGGGGATTGTGGCGAACCCTACTGTACTCTTTCACCACAGCTTTCTCTCACTCTTTCTTCCTGCTTCTGTTCTACCTGTATTTTGAAAGGGCCAGCCTTGTTACACCCTATGTCACGTTGAATCTCCCCGAGAACTGCGTTAAGAGTACACGTGTCTGTGGAGTGCTCAGTCACTTGCACGTTAATTTCACGTGCATGCTGTTCCGTTGATCGGATCAACTGGAACCTTCGTCGTCGCAACCGACGGAGTGCCAAAAAAAATGAACTGAGCTATTCAATGATGATACTATAGGCTTCTGGTTTAGTGATTAGGGCGTAGGGCTAACGTTCAAAAGGTCGTAGGTTCCATTCCGGGACTCGGCAACACATTGTGCTTCCATGAAGGCTTTTGGGTTCTCATTGCTTCACTTTCATTAGCTGAAAATGAGTCGAAATCATTTACTCATGCAGTTCTCTCTCTATGCAAGTCTCATAATCTCAACGTTCCACTGGCTAAACAAGCAGAAAGCCAAGAGGGTGTCTATGACTGCTCGCGACTACATACGCACCTAAAACAATTTTCGAAAATACGTTATATTCTAACATGTCATATCTGCTTACTTGTGACGGCTATCATATTGGATATCGTAAAGTACGTGTCACATGGATCGTGTCACATAACTAGGCCATCGTTTTCTTGAGATTAGAGCCTCCCTTTCCAGTTTTAAATCACTTTTAGTCATCCACAGCCATCTTATTATTATTATTATTATTATTATTATAATTATTATTATTATTACTACTACTACTACTACTACTACTACTACTACTACTACTACTACTACTACTAGACGAAGTGGTTAGCGATATTTCGTCTATCACTACTTTCTGAGGTCGACTTTGCTTTCATCGTTTCGGGGTCGATAAATTAAGTACCAGTTGAGTACTGGGGTCGATGTAGTCGACTATCCCCCTCTCCCAAATTTCAGCCCTTGTGCCTATAATAGAAAGGATTACTACTACTACTACTACTACTACTACTACTACTACTACTACTACTACTATTATTATTATTATTATTATTATTATTATTATTATTATTATTGTTATTATTATTATTATTATTATAATTATTATTATTATAATTATTATTATTATTATTATTATTGCTGAACGAAATGCTTAGCAGTATTTCGCCCATTGAAACGTTCTGAGTTCAAATTCTGCTGAGGTCGATTAAATCGCTATGTCGATTAAGTAAGTACCAATTACGCACTGGGATCGATGTAATTGACTTAATCCCTTCCCCTAAATTTCAGGCATTGTACCTACCGTTGAAAGGGTTACTACTACTACTACTACTACTACTACTACTACTACTACTACTACTACTACTACTACTACTACGAACTGGCAACATCGTTAACATGTTTGACAACAGTATCTTTTCAGGCTCTGTGCGTTCTGAGTTCTACGTTGAGGTCACATATGCCTATGAACCATTCGGTGTTGATAGAGCATAGAGTCAGTGTAGTACGAGGGAGTAGAGGGTTGAAAGGTTCATGGTTTTTAGGATCTTGCGAAAGGCCTGGTTGAAGGCCAACATTAAAATAATAATTAACTGATCTTCCAGTATTTTCTTTTACCAAAACCCAAGAACTTTTCAGCACTCCCTTGTAGTTATGTCGATATAATTGACTAAGTACTAAACCCCCAAAATTGTTAGCCTTCTTCCAAAATTTGAAACCATTATTTTTGTTGTTGTTTTTGTTGTTACTGCCGTTCCTGCTATTAATGTTCTTGTTATGCATGCGTTGTTATTACTACCGCTAATGTGTTTTCAAATAGTCAGACGTGTTTTTAATCTGAATCTCACATAACGTAGTTTATTAACTGGTGGACCTACGTGCAAAGACATTATTAAATCAGAATTTCTAAATACAGAGGTAATTAGTTGCATTAAGTCTTTCAATTTTGGCGTAAAAACATGTTTTATTTACAAAATTTTTTTTTCTCTTTTTCACCACTCATAAACAAAGAAAATTTCCACAGCATTTAGAAACGCACCTTCAAAATTTCGAAAAAAAAAACAGACATAGTCTTACAGACAGTAGTCTGAAAAACAAAAGAAAAGTAATTCACTTGCAGAATACTTTTATTTCACAAGAAGCGACAAAGATTTTCTTATAGGAAGCAAATACGAGTAACAGTAAACAAAAGCGGCGACAATAACATATTTTTGTGTTTTGCCAGTTGAATCAGTGAACGAAAAGTTCGAATTGTGGAGCAGGTAAATCGTTCCTCGTTTTCTTTCTTTTGTTTGATCTACCTGAAACAAGTGGAATCAAGATAATTTTCTGGCGGAGAAAAGTCTTCCCTGATAGATCTGTGTGGCTAAGGAAGGCGCATTCACACCTCAGTGACTCAGATGTTTTTCTTCTGACCCCACAAAGAGTTAATTGCTTACAGACGTATTCGATGTCGTCAATAATATTTTTCTTTGATCCAGGAACATATGAAAGAACCATACACGTAATACTGAAAATGCAGCCGAAGCAGAAGCAGAACGAAGTGATGTGTTACACACTTCACAAGAAATTCGTGCCATAACTCATGTAGAGGAACATCACAAGGATTAGAATGGAGGATATTAGCAATGATGTTCAAGCCCGAGTTGTTTTGACATTCTTACGTACTACTGGCGAGCGCAAGCGTAAAATTGAGCCAGAATTTCTTGCAACAAGATAGAAAGCTGAATAGGCAAGACAGATCGACATGAAGAAACAGAAAAGGATGAGAACAATGAGAAAGCAGAGTGATTGTACACCGTTTCAAGAAGCCACTCAAATTCACAGCGCAACGAAAGTAAATCAAAAAAACAGCGCAGAGTTTTCTGTGGGATAAACATCAATGTTCATGTGTTGACGAACTGCAATTTTAAATGTGTAAATTACAGCAGCCCCTGAAGTATATACTCTTATTAAGCATCTAATAGCGGCCTATAAATATATGAATTGCTATTCGCAAAATAATGCAGAGGTCTTAGCTCGATTGACCAAAAATGCTTCTTAGAGCCTATTACATTTGAAGCTTGTTTATAGTGTGTACGAGACGATGGAAATCATAGTGGAGAACAGACTTCCCTGTTTTTTTTTTTTTCGATTTTCTTAGATCGTGATGTAAATGCGTAGAGTCATACCAACTGACTATCCTCATCCCCACAGAACGCTAAGAACATTAAACCTATTTTCCTCACTTCATGAACGACTTATGGACACCTAAACCAACTCTTCCTACGACAGCCACCATGAATAACTCGTCACAGACATTTAACATGCTCTTACTACTCTTACTGTACTTCATCTCACTCAACTAAACCTGGACACTTAACTAAATATTTCATATCCACACTTGTTTCTCTCCTGATTTCAATCGTAGCCCATGTTTCTATTTGTGTGAGGCTCTTAAGTAAACATTCTAACTGAATATTAATTTTTATCAATCTCTCCTAGTCAGTGTGCTTGAAAACGTGCTATGCTTATTAAGCTGTTTTAATACTCTATTTACAGAATAAGAAATCCGTTCGCCTCAATCACCTTTCTATCTTCCTGTTATCCACAATGTGTCTACCCTTTCATGACCTGATTAATCAATGTTCACAATTTTTACTCTCTAGAAATACACTTTAGAGAACTTAGTACCAAACACACAATTCCACAGTTTCATATATATATATATGTATATATATATATATAT
>NC_068989.1:78300902-78310604 GCF_001194135.2 Octopus bimaculoides
TATAAATATGTATATATCATATTATATTATATTATATTATATTATATTGTATTGTATTATATTATGCATTATATGTATTTTTACTTCTTGATTGAAATCATTTAATTCTGGAGAAGTTACGCCACATCTCTTGAAATTTCTTGTAAAAGCGACCCTAAAATTATTTCTTAAACTTTCTCTTTCTGTTGTCCTTTTACCAAATCCTTAAGTTACTGGGACGTAATATATTTATACCCTTTTCAAGCGATGTGAACACATACACAGAAACACCCAAATACACATATAGATACATATCCGTACACATATTTATATCTACATGTAACTGAAGCCCACTTCACAGGTGTTCAGTCACTATATTGACGACTGTTTTGGTGATACCGCCCTCAGCAGATTACATCTCCATAGATTCATGAATTTTACTTACTCTTTTCACACAGCCTTGGAATTTACCTTTTCCGTACTCGACACCACTGTTAGTTTTCTTGACATCTCTGTCAGTATCAACAATAATTACATATCCACGCCCGTATACTCCAAGCCTGCAGGTTCTGACTCCTATCTCTGCATCTTTTCCGCTTACACCTACAACGCTAAACCTGCCATACCGGTATTTCAATATTTTTGACTTCATTGATTCTGCAGAATCGATTCGGATACCGAATGTCGAAGTAAGAGAATGAAATATTTCTTCGTTAACCGATGTTTTCTTCGATCGATTAATGACGCTGCAGTGTTGTTAGGCTAGCTACTGAGCCATTGCTCACTTATCCTCTCTACGCACACATACAGACTGGATTCCACATACTCTCACCTTCCACCTGAACGTTTTACCATTGAAACACACACTCATTCCTGAATTCCAAATCCTATTCTCTGTCTCCGCAACCGTTCTGATATTCCTTGCACTGCTTCTCTTCACTTGAAGAAAGACATGAATCTTTGCACCTTCCCAGTTAAATGTTTCACAGTACCTGGTCTAACACCACCAGGTTTCTAATTGCGCTTAACGATTATGTGACACATGCCTCTTCATTAACTTCCCAGTTACCACCACTGGGCCAAAGTCACAATACCACAACACCCAAAACTTCAGTTTCCCATCTTCCAACATCAAATATTTCATCATCTATAAAAGTTACGGCGCATGTTGCATGGAAAAAAAGAGGCTGTCTCTTTGCCAATCACTTTCTCGAATACATTCGAAAGACTTTACTGCGTATGCCAGACAAACACGCCGCCTCTCACTTCAACACAATAAGCCGTTCCGTTACACATTTATCGTTGTGCAGCAGCTCTGCACTTTTTACACACAGGGAAATATAATGAGCAACGTGTCGTGCTGAAACTCGTAACAGTCGTGCCGACGGAGTTAAATGAACATTCTCTTACTTCAGTAATCCGATTATAATCCTTCGTCTCACTTCCACTTACGTTTCTCACCACCATCACACCTTCACATGCCTCTCTTCCTCTTTTCATTTATTTTATCTACTTCATATGTCATGTAGTTTCTCTCTCCTACGACTTCATGTCTACGTTCCCAAGCTCACGTTGCTTTGTGCTGTATATCAGTTGCAGTCAAAATACCCAAGCATAAAGAATTGAAAACTCTGTTGTTTTCCCTTTTCCTTTCTCCTTTTCATCTTAAGCCCCAAGAAGAATTAAGGTAAATACTCCAGTTCACGCTGCAATTTCCCTCTACTAGTTACGTTAAAATGTGTGTGTGTGCGTGGGTACGCGTGCCCGTATGTGGTTGTGCGTGTGTGTTCTCCCGCACGTTAATCTAAAAGATGAGATTTGGTCGAAATATAGACTAAATATTTAGTATGTCATATTGCTAATGTTAATTTAATATAGATTTAAATTTCAGTTAAGTCAGTATACACTATTTTGTCTTCCGCTGAAATATTTGATGTGTATGTTTAACAAAGAAAGAATTGATCTTATATTACCCGATGCTATATAACTACAAATGGTTTTATATGCTTAGCTTTATAAACCTATGTTATATTTAGCAGTAGTGCAGAAGTAGATGCTTCAAGGAATCCGTACATCCTCTGTATTTCTACTACTACTAATATTGTTGCCGTTCCTGCAACTACTATTACAGAGTTACTAGACAGAGGAAAAATCTATCTCTATTTCCTTGACATAGAAAGTCGGTGGAGCAATTTTTATGATAGACTTGCTCAAAGATGAATCCTTCCTATTCGCAACAACAATAATTCGACAAGTCTCAATAGTCGGGAAGTGAACAATTTCTCGCAAAAAACGTTCGAATTTGTGTGCATCACAGAAAGGCCCGTTTGCCTGTATATTTTGTCTCAAGCAGGCAATACCCCCTAGTAGCTCTGCCAGCGCAGAGATTTCTAGAAGTTGTACATCGTCCTCGAGCTAAAAACTCTCCCGAAAAGATTAAATATTTGATTCATGTTGATACATAGCTTTTACTCGAGAATGTCATTGCTTTTCTTCATTCGTATTCCTCTATAGAACTCCAAACTAGAAGTTACACCAACCACGGTGGAATGTTTTACGTTCCTGGCAATATATAAGATGCCAGGTACCCAGTATCGGTCTTTGCCTGACCCAGAACTGCAGCTCTGTCAAGGAAATTGACTGAGAATAGTTATATCTCACAAAGATGACTACGCCTGTTCACAGTTTAGGAACATTTTAGATGCTGCATCTTCGGCGCATGTCTGCTTACGTACAGAGGATGTCGACAGCGGCTGGATCTCATCATCCTTGCGTTGCGTCGCTTCCACATAAAACAAAATATCAGACGATCTATTCTGACCAAATAAATACCAGAGCAAAGCATGACGAACAGGAAGAAATATATACAAACGTGACAAATCTATTTGCAACTACTTGCAACTGCTCTGTCAAAACATTATCACATAAATGCAACAAAAATAGGGAAGAAATTCACTCATATCTCCATATATTATACGGTCCCCTTCCTCAAGTTTTTCCTCCTATTAAACATATGCTCCATTTTCTTTAACATTAATTACAGGCGCCGGCATGTCTGTTTGATTAGATTGTTTGCTTTGTAAATACGCTGTTCCCTGATCAGTAAATATTGCACGGTGTATTGGACAAGCGCGTTTCGTTGCATCCGAGGTATGAACGATATTATTTTATTAGAAACTAACTGGGTGGGAATTCATCAAATGTATGTTTGTATATTTAGAGGTCCAAAGTGATTCGGCGTCATTGCATGTTAAAAAATGGCATCGCTCGATGAAGGAGGAAAAGAACACAAATTGATACGTATAGCGTTTAATTCTACTAAATTTCTCAAATTTAAAGCATTCTTTAAATGGTACTGTGTCAGAAACTTATCGGAGAGAATGAAACACCTATGAGAATGATGTGTAAAACAGCAAATTGTCAGAATGTTTGACGGCATAACTTGCAATGTGGGTTCCGTTTCCATATGTACAGGGCTCATATAACGCTTCGGTTTAAAGGAAAAAATTAAACACCCTAAGGAAGACAGTATGAAGCTATCTTTGTATTCTTCGGCGAAATTTCATGGCAAATATGTACCACTTTTTAAGTAAGTAACCAGATGTCGTTCGTCGAGTCAATGGTGAAAAAAACAAAAAGAAAATCATTTCGCTTCAACACATTGCTGGAAAAAATGAATATACGCCACATAAAAACGACCTAGATTTAAAACATTGGCGTCGGACGACTTAATTGATTTTATAAAGAAAAACAAGAGCATGACATTTTACTTTCTAAAGGTTGAGTGTGGGAAAAAAAAAGCCTTGAACTTAAACCCAACCTTTACTGCATGGTATTATGATGCAATTCTCTGAAAGTTAAAGAAGTAAAAAAAAAATAATAAATGAATCAGAAAATAGCTTGTGTTCGAACTCATTCTCGATGTATTTCTAAAGTGTAGTTAAAATTAATGTCTTGTACAAGCAACTAAATTTACAGTGTACAGCTAAAGCAGCGACCTTTCGATATAATAAATTCTAAAATAACCATTTTATGTTGATTCTCAGTATAATATTTGGAATCGTTGCCAAAACATTAAAAGCATTCAAGGAAAAAAGCCAAAATCACCGAGCGTTTTATATATACATTTATGTCTTTTTATTCAAAAAAATATGATGATATAATATAAAAAATATATATATGAAACGAATAAAATATATCCCAAGAGAAGTTTAATATTATGAAATATATTTTGAAAATATCTACAAATAATAGTTATATAAATTCGTTTTAATATATTTCGATTTTCATAACCTTAAGTTAAGCTTGACAGTGTTTATTCGGGATTCATACAATGGATGTACATCGTATACTTTTAGCTGACGTTTACAAATTCTCTTTTAGCAAAATTGAAAATGATCTGACAAGACTGTACAAATAATATATTTATTGTAGAGTTTGTAAACAGCATGTGATTTAATTAGATATATTTGGCGATTATATTCAACTCACATATATAAAAGAAATAGATTATATTATACCTACTTGAGTGTTTCGTACAAACATATATGCATACACATGTAAAATATGTGTAGAAAGAGAAGAACAAATCTGGATGGAGTGAGAGAGAGAGAGAAATAGAGAGGGATGGATAGATAGATAGATAGGGGGAGAGAGAGAGAGAAGCCAGCATATTTTGTTTGGTTAGCATTCTTCAGGTTCAGTATTCGTTTGGTTATAATTGTTAAAAGAAATGACATTTGCACATTGAATCACATTATTCAAACATCTTTACATGTTAAGAGTTGTGTGTGTGTGTGTGACGGAAGTGGAGGTGGAGGAGGGTACTAATATGGTTAAATTTTCTAAATGAAATAAAACGAACATTATTGCATGTATAATTTACGTTGAAGAATGTGAATGTATGATAGCCTTGCTTAAATAAGTGATTAAATACGAAGGATAAAGTCGTTTTAATTTATCAATTATATTATTAATCAATATGGATAGTTTCATTTACTTCTTTGTTAATTTTAGCATTATTTGCTTTTAATTATCTGCTTTATTCATTAAACATGTTTGTCCAAATGTACTTATTTAAATTAGATTAGGATCTTGAAAGCGTTACAGTTGCGCATATTAAAGCTAGCATTTTGAATTTTTATACAAATTTATCTAATTATAATCCTCAATTAATTTTCATGTTTTTGTTGATGAATCATATTAAGGCGCAATTCTTACATTTTCTAACTCGTTTGATTGTATATCAATCATAGGAAAGCTAATCTATTCAAATGCGGTTTTCATTATCAAAATTTTAGAAAAGGGCATATATATTTCTTAATGTTTCTCTTTAATAACGAAGAGTTCTATTCTGCACCTTCATATTTGAATTTAATATTTTCTTTCCATCTCTCTAAAGCGATAGCTTATAAATATGAATCATTTAAACACGATCCACAAAATGCGATTTTATAACGATCTCCTCCGTATCGATTTCTATTTTAGGTACGATGTCAAGGGTTAAAAGTGATAGTAAGAGATTAAAGTAATTTTATATCTTTATTATGGATATTTGAGTCGTAAATGTAATGATTTCAACCGAGTATCGGAACAGCATCATGGAAACTCGGAAGCCGATTTCTCACATAAATGGGTTAACAGAGCTTTGAAATAGCATATAATCGTTACAGAACATTATACTTTTCTCGTTCCCTTCATTAAATACGCTCAAACGATACATTTATATCAATGTCCACTAAAGCGTTATTCTAAAATCTTTATTTACTGATGCAGTTACGAGCGCTTTAGAAACTCGTTTCTGAAAACTCTTTTCTATTTTGAAACGGTCTTCTTTTTTTTTTTTTTTTTTTTTTTTTTCAAGCATGTTGTGCGTGAACTTCACAATCTAAATTCACAAGATAACATTTTTAACTGTTAATGATATATAAAGAAAAAAAAACTATTACTTTTCTTCCATAAATAGTGATATAAATCACAGTTCGAATACATAACCTTATCATAAAGAAACAGTGCCTCTTTTCGTGTTCTCCGATGTTAGATTTAACACTACAAAGTACGGCAGTACAGATCCGCTTATTTCATTACAATCAAGAAACCTGCTGAACTCAAGATTAGTGCAAAGTATTGAGAGAGGGGTTGGGGGTCTATTTTAACCATAAAAACTAATTTTAGAAAGCGTATTAAACATATATATCTTAGTGTTTTTGTTGGGGGAAAATGCTATGAAATTATATGAGACGGTTAGATTGACTCTGAAAGGAGTAGGAAACTATTAGTTCAGAGAAACTGACGAAAAAGTTGTAATTGGATATTGAAAATAATACCTTCTGCTATAACGTTCCAAACCTGTACCGATCGGGAAATTGTCCAAGAAGAATAAGGTGTAAAAGGAAGTGTTCTTCAATTGCTGACCCATAAACTATTTCAATACACGTTTATTCCCGAAAAAAATCAATGCTGAAGCGATTTCGGTTTCGCTAGATATTCCAAAGTAATAAAAGTAAAACTGATCAGCTAATATTGATCTTAACACTGAGCAAGTTCAAAGTGTATGTTTCTTTTGAATTGCTTTATTATCGCACATTGATTCGAGATAAAAGAAAATGTAATTCAAATATACCACATAGTATAGAGAATCCTAACTCGATGCCGTTCATCATCCTAAAAACAAACAGAAAAAAATCTCAAACTGAAATTTCTGTTTGTACCATGCTCAGATATTTAACGTTTATCGTAGAAATTATATTACACCCAATACCAACATTAAGTTATAATTCGTTGACAGCAACATTGCAAAACTGAGTTTTTTGTGTGTCAACATTTTCTCTGACAGAACCAAAAGGTGATATACAAAGAGATCGGTTTAATCAGTCTTCGTCAACACATGGCCGCAGATGTGCAACAAATATTGTTTGAAATTTTCTAAGTGAAAATACAGTAATGAAATAAAAGCGAAAAGTGAATACAGCAATTCTGGTTTGTTCATAAATACCAAGCAACTTTGTTTCATTAAATTTTTTATGGGCTGTAATTGCTTCAGTTTCACAACTCGGCCTTAAATCAAGACACTTGCCATGCCAAGCGAATACCACTCAGAATATTTTGTGTTCTTTCATTATCTGATTCAGAAAGACAAACAACATCACGGTCTTAATCTAATTTATTGTAGAAACTGAATTGAAACTATTTAAAATGAAATGAACTGAAGCATGGTTTATAGTCAGCATTTTCGGAAATTAAATAAGGAAGCTTATGGTTTCCTACTGAAAAGGGAAATAAATTCGTAGAGTTATTCACTTTATGTGAAAAAATAAGCATTTATCTTCTGCATATGCTGGTTTATAAATATATCAAATTGTTTCAGATGCAATCATTCCGTTTAAAAATATTATTCACAAAGATTTGTAAATATTTACGCATTTAGATTATTTTGGAAAAGGTTGACATAAAAATATTCGTTTCCTTTTTTTTTCTTTTATTTTATTCACATTTAAAGAGTCTTGGTGGGTGATATGATATTTGCTCCAAGTGCCACAAAGGAAGACTGAACGCAAAAGTATCTGTGAATTTATGTAGAAAATTTTAACTAAATGACCTTTGTGCACTGTACTAATCCTGTCTTTTATCCTGAATAAACGAGATGCCGATGCGTGGTCGCCTGTGATGTTAGAAATAGTGTTCGTATTAGCTCAAAACTTACCCTTTTGTCGTAAATAGAAAGAACACATTTAGTACCAACAAATAAATCGATGGGATGATTTTTCACACCACTATATTCTCTCTATCTCTCTCTCTCTCTGCCTCTCTCTCTCTCTCTCTCTCTCTCTCTTTTTTTTCTCTCTCTCTCTCTCTCTTTCCCCATTGTACGAATTTGTTATTGCAATTTCTTTCTTTTGTTGTGTACAGACTAAGCAAAAAGTTCACTTCTCTCTGTCAGACAAAGAACAAGGCCTCCTTGGCAATAGATCTTATCGAACTTTGATGACCTTTCCTAAAACCTTATGTCTGGCTTTTAAAATCTATTGTCAGGTGCAGAAGATTGGCCAGTAAACATTTGTGCTTTTAAATCTATTATTATTTTAAAATTACGTTCTCTTCTTTCGTTACGTTTATACGGTAAGGAAACATAATCTTAAGAATATTTTCCATCATCATTTTGCATTACATAAGCTCTGGCTTGAAAACGTGGGTTAAAACAAATGGGTATCATAGAATTGGAGACAGGTTTTTGTTTTTAGCACTAGATGAGCTCTTATTGCGGTATGAAGATGAGTGTCATATTGTAAGAAGCATTTAGCGAATCAAAAACACAAAGTTAACAAGCCCGACCTGTTTGCTATGTTAACAACACTTCGGGCTTTTTAAGCTTTCAGGTGCAGTTTGCATTAACTCTATATGATTCTGGAATGCATGTTGCGCTTAAATACATGCTGTCGCGAAATGTTGTTTCTAGTGCCGATTCTTTGCCTTAAACAGTAAGGTATTCGCCTCTGTACGCTTGTCAGTATGGTCGAATATATAACGAAACACATTTAATGCAATAAACGACAAGGTTCAGCTTAAATGATGTTCAGCCTTGCTAGAACAAAGCTTTTCCACGTGACGCCATCCTACGTTTTGTTGACGTTTATTCATTCTATCTACGTTATCCAAATATGGTATGTCATTTTAACCCACTAATATATAATTTGGTATATACTCGAGGGCTCTTTCTTAAATTTCGAGTGACCATTCAGAGGCTCTTTCATATCCTGTATTCATTGAACTAATTCCGTATCCAAATAGCAATTGTAATATCCCCTAACAGCACTCAAGATCAATTCGTCTCCGTTTGAACCTTCCTGTTATGAAGGTACTGAGTTCCGACTGACATAAAAAAAATGGTGAGTGAGTGAGGTATCCCCAAGCTAGAGCACTCGTTCGAGTAGTTGCAGCTCAGTAGATTAGACTCCACTAAACTTACCCATGATGCCATTTTATGATGTTAAACCAGGCCATGGAAATTAATTCTTCCACCGATTTCTGATGAGGGTTAAGTCGATTACATCAACTTCAGTGCTCAAATAGTACTTATTTTATAACCCATGAGGATGAAAGGCGAAGTCGACCTCGGCGACTTTTGAACTCTGAATGTAAAAGCAAGCGAAATACCTCTAAACACTTTGCCTGGCGCGGTAACGATTCTTCCAGTTCGCCGCCTTCAAGAATACCACGTAATGTGAACATATGTTCTAATATTCCGAATCTTTTCTACTACATAGATATTTATATAAGCGCATATAAGAAAAAGAAAATATTTAATACATAGAGATATATAAATGCTTGACTTTAATACCATGTTTCAAGTATTCGATATAAGACTGACAGAAATACAGTAGAGAGTACCCAACTATTCAAAGATGGAATCACTTTCATTCAGTTGATTTTTCTGATGATGTTTAGAGATACATATGAATGGTAGTTCCGAGAAAAGCTGAAACTGCAAAACATTCTTCATGACAATGTTAATTGAGATATGTGGAAAATATCTTCCTAATCAGAAACACGATGTGATTCCGGAAATTGATTTGAAGGTACAATTTGATGTCATATTGTATATATTCAATTATTTCGCTTTGTTGATCATAAAAACATTCTTAGCTAAAATTACAATATTTACGACTCCATATATATGACTATGCATGTGTCTGTTTATGGATGTATATATATATATATATATAT
>NC_068989.1:78310713-78312987 GCF_001194135.2 Octopus bimaculoides
TGTGTGTGTGTGTGTGTGTGTGTGTGTGTGTGTGTGTATGTATGTATGTATTTGTGTGAGAGTGAGTATATATATATATACATATATGTATACGCGTTTGTATGCATGTTATGTTTGTGTACATAAGTGAAGTGGTTAAGTACAATAACTCATCATTACACGATGACAACGAGAGGATTGGTCTCTTTGTAATGTATCAGGAGGTGGTAGGCAAACCGTCAGCAAAGCCCAACCACTGTTTTTGAACAACTCATTGAACCACTTAAACATAACACTGCAACGTTAATAAGCTACTCCCTTATTGATCTTCACGATGAGCTGTACACTTTCTTAACCTCCAGCATTAATATGTAAGGTGGCGAATCGGTAGAAGTATTAGCACACCAGACAAAACGCTTAACGGAATTTTCTTCCGACTTTACGTCTTGAGCTCAAATGCCGCCGAGTTCGACTTTGTCTTTTATTTTTTCGGAGTCGCTAAAATAACTACCAGTTCAGCATTGGGCTCGATGCAATGCTTAGCCGTTACACACAAATTTCAGGGTTTGTGCATTTAGCAGAAACAATTTATAACCTCCAGCATTATTAAGTAGGGTGTTAAGCAGGTGGAATCGTTAGCACGGGAGTGGAGGGGTGGACAAATTCCTTGGCGGCATTTCTTCTAGCTCTTTACACCCTGAATTCTTAACCCACCGAGGTCAACTTCCCCTTTCATCCCTTCGAAATCGATATAATGAAATACTACTCGAGTAGTGGGCCATTGTTATCAACATCTCCTCTCTCCTCACATTTTTTTTTTTGGTCTTGTACCTTGCAAAGTTTCGGGGTCTCTCTCAGCGGCAGTATTATCGTCATGGTCAATTATACGTCATGAGGACCGGAAACTGACCCTGTGAGTCTTAGGGCACAAGAAAAATATTTTTAAAATCACTACGTAATGTTTGGAAATGGTACCTCATCATTTTCAAAAAGCAGTTCATATCACATAGACCTGAACACAATGAATTAATTAATTTTCTGAAATCTTTTCCATCAACAAGAGCCAAACATTTTATTATTTTGTAAGAAGAAAAATGACCCTCGCCTTCTTCAGTCATGACTGACCATGGGATTGCACATAGAAAGTTCCCCCTCCGATGCACAAGTCCGAGCAAGGTTGTTTATGGAAGACCAGCAGTCGCCCATACATACCAGCCATCCCTCTCTACGCCACCATGTTATGCAAGGGAAAGGCAAAGGAGCCGATACAGCTTGGTACCAAACACGTGGCAACTCATTTCGTAAGAAACAATACATATTCCAACTATTTCACAATCCAATCGAAAAGCCCTTTTATTGATGTTGTTCCTTTTATTTCTGAATCTCCGATGTACCTTAATAGAGTAAATTTTCAGAAATATGTTAATAGCCAATTTCACGTTAAATTTATTTCTGCGTTGAAGAAAATAGTTGATTACGAAAGAGTCAAATAACAAATATTTGATAAATGGTGTGCGGTTAAATTGCCAGTATCTATAGAAGATGGATTTGCGTCATATAATCATTCTTAATAATGAGAGGTATAAATTAAAAATATATTGTTTTAGACCCAACTGAATTCAATTAGATTACAGCCAGTATATGTTTGGAAGTGAGTTTATTAAATATAATTATCGAAATTATATATTATATATAATGGCTACTGAATCAAATTACCATCATGTATATCGTATATCAACATCATCGATATCGTTAATAAGAATGATTTAGCAATTCAAAGTTAATTTCACAATGTATTATACAAACATTTGCAATGAATACAAAGCACAAAATGCATATTTAACTAGTTTTCGAGTGGCTCTAAAATATTGATTTTATAGTTGACATAGAGATATAAATTTGTAGAGACAGGAAATAAGTCTGTAGCTGCAGCATTAGAATATGTCTAGTTTCTATTGTGTCAAACTTGGAAGGCGGTGGAAGCTAAAGTCAAACGGGATGAGATTTGGAAACAGAATGGAATACGTTTTGAGTAAATACGAAATGCATTTACATCGGTATCTCGTTGTTTTTCCCACCGGTCCCTTATTCTATTTGATGTCTGTTTGTGATTTTCTCCCTTCTTTGAACTTCTCCGTTTTCTTTCCGACGACGAGCTATGTTCGAAACGTCAAAAACTCTCTCTTCTTACCGAGTGTCAAACTAATACATGCCATGTGTACGTCCTCTTGTTTGTTATTTTATTTTCATTACATATATATATATATATATGTGTGTGTGTGTGTGTGTGTGTGT
>NC_068989.1:78315683-78318445 GCF_001194135.2 Octopus bimaculoides
TATATATATATATATATATATCATTAGATACAAGTAATGGGACAAATGAAACAAAGTGACACTCAGCAAATTTAGTAGAAGATACATTTATTATTTAAGAAGACCTCGATTCAGTTCCATATTACATAATGTTCCTCAGGTTAGTAGAACGAAACTATGTCGTCAAACATCAACAGAAAAATAAAGAGGAAGAAGAAAATTTCAAGATGTCTGGTCAAGTCATGTGATATTACTGGTCTGAAAGCGACATAAGGTATTCTATGACTTCTTCGGCCCACGTGTTAGTACACGATGTCGGTGGATAGCTGTTGCCGACATGATTGGAAATTGCGTTAAAGTATATTTAGCGACATCAGTTATTACATTTGAGGCCACACAGGGCAGGACGTGTTATATATACTCTCTTGGGTTTATTGCTTCACGGACGATCCGTGAAGATTTAACATACAAGAGGCAGCAGATTTCTATACAAGTAACCAGTTTTAGTGGTGCTGGATTAAAATTTGTTGGTGTAAGGTTAAAAGATTCTAAAGCGTTCTTCGTCAAAATATCTGTTCATCAGTTCACGCGCACACAAATTCAAAATACAAACACAGTCAGCGAAACGTACAAGGAAACCAACACTTCTACATGCAATTACTTAAACTCTGAAGCGAAAGAGCTAGCCACTCATCTAAATATACAGGATTATGTGAGCCGCCTCTCCAGGTCTTCTATCTATGTCACGCTTAAGGAGCATAAACTTTAATATCCTTCTAGCCATAAGGGCAGGATATACTTTAAGGGCGAATAACGGATCGTAATAAAGTGTAATCTCGATACTATCATTCAGATATTAGAAACGCTGCGGGATCGATCTAGTGGGGACCGCAGTACCGTAGTAATCAACTGGTTCCGCAGCATGAAGAATAAATCAGCCTGATAGTTCGATATCGAAATTCTTCCTCCTGAGGGTTTCAGATTTTGGTAGGCAGTTCTTCTATATCAGTGACCACGATATCAGAATTATCATCAGGCATGCCAGAAAGTCAATCCTGGTTCACAATGATTCCTTTCGTCGAAGAAGGAAAACATCCAACTGTTGGACGTATTTATGGGACATACTAAGGGCTGAAATCGCTGGTTTCATCTTGTTATTTGTTTCATACCCTAAGGACGAGCACACACACACACACACACACACACACACACGCACACACACACACACACACACACACATACACATGCACACACACACACACACACACACACACACACTCTCCATAGCTCGGATGTGTATAGGGATGGCGATCTGTTAAACTCAAGCTATATGAGTTGTCACCTCATGGACAAGTTCATGAAGGATCTAATAAAGACTTTCAAAGAATTTGTTCTATCTATAATAGTGACGACCAATTTGATAAAGGACAAGTCCCTCTGAACGTAACCCTAAGCGTGAAGAGAAGCATGTATTACACTTATATGAAACCCAACAAGAAAATGTGTATTATACAAAACTGTCAGACATCTGCCCGTACTCAGAAACATAATCACAAGCATGTTCGGGAAAAACTCTTACCTATCAACAAACAGAGTTTTTCAACAGTGCCGTTTCAACATAGGGAGGAGTGAATTCACTAAGAAGTTAGTGTATATAGAAGACATCCCATCTTCACTCTCGGACTTTAACACTATAAGCTTTAACCAGATGAAAGATCTGGAAACTTCAAAAAATTGAAATATTTCTAAATCACTAGGCTCAACCTTTATAACCACAATAAGAGCATTATACAGAGTTAGCCAAAAATTTGCAATGACCCAAAAAAGGGACGTCCTCAAATACCTTGCGCACCTTGTATATACATATACATATATCTATACATAACATACAAGCATAGAGAAATAACTTAACACGGGATGGATTGAACAGGCTTTATTACATATCACTGCAATTGTTTCAGCACATTATTATCAGCTCTTAATTGCTGAAAGTTGTATACGTTATATGCAATATTGTATAAATATGATTCAACAATGGCTGTATACATGTGCATCTTCTGGTGACCAAAGTCAAAACAATACTGCATCTTCCCTAGCTATTCCATACCGAAATACTATTTTTAGTATTCCTCTAACAAAAGAGAGTAAGGGAATACAATGAGATACAAATGAGAACGAAAATAAAAGTAAATTGATGAAATGAAAATAAAGAACTTCCACTACAGATGTGTCTGGAAATTTAGGAAATATATAGAAAAAAACACTTAAAGATATGTATTTCATAAGAGAATAGGCTTTAATATTTACCCACTTCAAAGATATTTACGAATTTCCAAATGTATATCCAGTAAGAGAAGAAGTATATATAACATTTGTATAACATTTGATAGCCGACACACAGAGAAGAGCTTTAGAGTTCACATTATCAGATTATTACGCAGATTATATTAAACTACGTAGGTAGAAACATTTCTTTTATTAGCCACACAGGGCTCAACAAAGATGGGACAGATACAATGTAGAGCTTTTCTTTTTGGGAGGGGGAAGGAAAAGAAACAATAGGGGTGTGTCGATCAAAAGGGATCGTAGGAAGGGAAAAAGGGGGGAGTTCGATCAAAAGGGATCGAGAAAAAAAAAAGCGATCAATAGGGATCGTGTATCACACAGTAATGTTCTCGTGTAAAAAGAGGGGAGGACAGTTTAGGTTTAGCCGCGGAAAGAAAAGCCTACGGAAAAGACCACGGTAGCCTTGGCCAATATTGTCATTACAGAAACTATAACAG
>NC_068989.1:78318796-78319280 GCF_001194135.2 Octopus bimaculoides
CTTGAAGAAGTTGATGAGAGATTGCCCAGAGAGGAAAGTCTTTGTCTCTAGACCTTTCAGACGCGTCCACCATACACATTCTTTCGCCATAGCCACAAGTACGATGAAAATAGCTCTTCCTTCCCGTTTAAAAGAAGGAGGGGCGACAATATTCACGATAGACTCGGCTGATAGACCGACTCGTCCCACACGCGATAGCAGTTGTTTGACGTAAGCCCACAGCTCGGAAATGGTGGGACACTGTACGAGTGTGTGCAGAACGGTTTCGTCGCTCCGTCTGCATCTCGGACAGGTCGGCCCCGTGTTTCTCGGGCCATGCCTGTAGAGCCTTATCCCGAACGGGTTGAGCTTCTCGATAGCACTGCCAGGCCAGGGATCTCTGGAAGTTGTCCATAGGTCCCGGCCCGAAGGACGTCTTAAACAGGCGGGTCAGATATTCCTCGTCGACGCCCAGGTTCGCCCCGAGATCGTCGTCGTACCTTCC
>NC_068989.1:78321157-78325653 GCF_001194135.2 Octopus bimaculoides
TGCTGAAACGATATATATATATATATATGTGTGTGTGTGTGTGTGTGTGTGTGTGTGTACATGCACACGTACGTTCTATTTGATTCTGTATTCGTGTTTCTGTCATAGAAATATAACCAATCAGTGAATATAGAGCAATGAGATACATTTCTGAATGAAAAAAATCTAAATACTAGAGTGAGCATAGTCAACTAAAATACTTGAAGCAGGCGTTCTAGAATGGCTGCAATCTAGTGACTAAAACTCGTAATATATATATATATATATATATATATATAAATGGAGTTTAATACATTTAATCTGGCTCCCTAAAGCCTTCACTTGTAATAATATTTTAAAGCATTGACGTCCGTCTACACGATCGCAAGGCTAATTTTAGTAGACATTATAGGGGAGTCTAGTTTTGCTAAAGAAGTTTAATAAAACCGAAACGCGACGGGAATTTTCTCGTACTTATTCAATTACAATACTTTATTCATTAAGCTAATGTTGTAATTTCTATTGACGAATAATTATTTCAAATTAGACTCATTATGCTCACTGTCAAGAATATGTTAGCTAACTATAATTTATTTTCCCTTGATCTTGTACTTAGTACTCGTACTTAGTTGCGTAAGATTTTATTGACATCTTCAGTACTTGACCCTGCATAATTATTGTAAGAATTGTGAATGATAATTATGCTTCGTTGAGGAATTCTACTGGAACAAAAGAATGCCTGAATTTCATTTCTTTATTTGCTGAAATGAATAAAATTATGCTAGCGTTTTTGAGCTAACTGTGTATCTTTCTTCGTTGCGAGATCTTTAATGGATTCAATTAAGTCTACTAAGAATCTATTTCTTAATAATCACTACATTAAATGTTAACACTAGCTTAATCTCAATAAGGAGTGGAATATTTGATCTTTGCTTGTTAGTGATATTTCCTGTACAGACATTTGACGGATATTAATGCAGCTTAACTAGATTTAAATTCTGAATATTAAAGAAAACAAACTTCTGTTGTCCGTTTATTCTGGTACTTTATAGCTGCTCGTTCTAGTTAAATCATAAGGTATTAATATTAAAACTTTCAGTCCGCTTTATAACATACACCCGCAGACATGATCAATTCATTTTAATGGAATATTAATGTGTGCACTAAGCAAACGTTAATTTATTACTGCGAACCAAGGTCATCTATGAAATATTTCAGATGCATCATTATATATTTAAATGTTTCTTCAGATTACTCAGAATATTTTAAAAGGCCTATAATTTTAAAAGTGACGTTAAACTGATTATAAAACAAATAACTCGCAATAAATTATATATTCCATGTTATATTTCATATTTAACATTGTTGCTGTCTGAAGATTTAGGAAACAAAATCATCTTCAAAATTCGTATATACTTTCCTATGGAAGTCAAATATATCGTTGTAAATAATATTATTTATTGATGTATAACGATAGCCTGTGTAAATATCTAATGACGAGAATTCTAATTATCTCACCCAAGTATAGAATGCATTGCATTCAAAGTTTCAATGAAACACGCTTTTTGACTGTTTCCAGAATTAAAACCTTAAGACTAACAGATAATTAAGATAACGGTGTAAGACTGGTGTTATATTGCAAACGGTATAGCACAAAAATTCAATACTTCACAGCATCTATTTTTGTTCTTTGCAGATCACAGTCAGTGAAAATAAAGAAATAAATAAATTAAAAACTGGCAATAATTCAATAAAATCTAACATTTCCCTTAACAAATGAAGATATGTGCCTTGGAGAAAATAATCTCTATTTTCGATAATTATATATACATGTTTGTGTGTGTGTGCGTGCAATTATTTACCACAATATATGTATGGTATATATTTATGTGCATATATATGCATAGAAAAGTGTGTGTCTGTGTGCGTGTGTGTGTGTGTGTGTGTGTGTTATAATTGTTTCTGATTTAGGCACTCAACCAAGAAGTTTTGACGGACGCGGGTTAGTGAAAAGTATCGACTCCAATAGTTGACTAGTATCATCTAGACGTGGCAAGGATTTGAACTCACAGAGTAAAGAATTGAAAGAAACACCACTAGACATTGATTTCTGAAAGTCTGACGATTCTGTCAATCCACGACCTTTGTAATAGTAATAATAATTTTGAGACAAGGCAACAATTTTAGAAGAATTGGACAGTCGATTACAACGACCTCAGCGGTACATATCTTCACGATCTCAAAAAGACGAAAGGCGAGTTAACTTCGTCGGAATTTGAACGTAAATAATGTGATATGTATACAACCGGAAAAAAGGCTCTTACGAATTTTGTCCGACGCTCTAACGATACTGACAGTTTTTCTCTCAATAGTAATGATAATGGTTTCAAATTTTGGTACAAGGCCAGCAATTTGGGCGAGGGCATATGTCAATTACATCGACCCCATTACTCAACTGGCACTTATTTTATCCAACAAAAAAGTCTAAGCTGATCTCGACGGAATTTGAACTCAGAACGTAAAGACGGACGAAGTACCATAAAGCATGTTGCCTGATGTGCTAACTATTCTGCCAGCTCGCCTGCACGTAACTCCTAACAGTCAACAGCATTGACTCTCGTTATTGAATTTGACACTATATCGACAGTATGTCTGTCTTCCTTGGTTTCAAAAGGAAAAATAAAAACTATGGGAAAAATACAGAAATTCGAACTACAGTATCCTGCGTTTGTGTCCAGACAAAGCATCATTAATTTTCGCTTGTTCATAAGTTGCAACAAAGAAGGAAGGTAAAAAGTAGAAGAAAAGATAAAGCAGGAAAGATAACTCCTAGTCAAAAGGTTTATTGTAAATGTTATGTCAATTTTCTAATATTTTATCTATTCTTGCAGGACGGGACGCTAGAAATTCACAAATATTTTCATACTACAAGTATATATATTCTTGTGTTTTAAGGACTGAACGTGCAGTGGTGTCAGAATAATTTCTGTCCATGTCTACTTTCAGGCGTCCCTCGAATTTACAGCGGTTTAATGTAAATTGTTCGGTGAGGTCCGTCGAAATATTGTTATTGTGTCTGACGTCATACCTGTGTCCATTGAACCGTACATCTAATTTTTCTATTGTGAAACGATTTAATTGTGCTCAGTCCATTCCATTGTACACACCAAATGGGAATCCTTACAGGTCACCCCTTCTTTATTAATATTATCTTCTCTGTTATAATCTTTGATGGGGTTGAGTCATATTGATGCACAGTGAACAGGGCTTACCTTTTTTCCAGTTGTCTCTATGGAGTATAGAGTTCAGAAACTCCAATGGGGTTCATATTACGATTAGAGTTACTGATTAATACTTCTTGTATATACTTTTTTTGCGTCGTCTAAAGGCCGCAGTATTCGGATAATGAAGGATTTATTTGAAACGAGGATATCTTTCTATTTTTCTTCTTTCTTCTCTTTGTTTTTTCTTGTTAGCAATAATGAACAAGTGAAAATTTATAACGTTTTGTTGAGAAAGAAACATGAAATTCCATTTCTAATTTCGGATTTGTGAATCTCTGAGTATTTTCATCTTTCATTTTGAACCCAAAACACCGTTAAATTCAATAAATAGTGTCTATCTCTAATATATCGCACGTATCGTATCCGCTCTTTTTGTTATTGTGTAATAATAATAATAATAATAATAATCCTTTCTACTATAGGCACAAGGTCTGAACTTTTAGGGCATGAGGTTAGTCGATTACATCGAGACCAGTGCTCAACAGGCACTTTATCTTATCGATCCCGAAAAGCTGAAACGTAAAGTATATCTCACTGCCTTGATAATAAGAATTTGTCAGTTTCGAAGTCGTATCAGTAGTATTGTGTTGCAAAAAAAGTTCCTGATATTATCGAATTCAAGTCCCTGGTGTCTGATTACTCAATGGATTCTGAAAACAAACCCAATTTTTTTTTTTACACAAATTTGGCACAATTTTTTATACATATACTACACATCCCTGTAGTTCTTTGTTAAAATTACACATATCGTACTAACTGTATTATATCAACAAGTCTTATAAAACAAAAACAATGTTAAATTTGCAGACGTCTATAAATACAAGTATTCGTTTAATGAAATATGTAACTTGAATGGCTTTAATATCTTACTGGAAGAAATACATTTCCGAAGAATTGTTTTCACTTTTACCAATGGTTACCTGCAGGTCTAAGATTATGGCAGTTGGAATGGAACCAAGATTCTTCTTCTACCCTCGAATATTTTAATTGATAATTATTTATGAGATAATTTTGATAACAGTCTGTCCAAAGTGATAATTATTTAATATGTATCCCCAAGCTAAAGTGTCAGCATTTCCATAAAGCTTAATTTACATATATATGGTTCTCAGTAATTTGTACTTACTGCTATTTGCTGTAAAATACATAATACATTAACCAAATACCTCTGGATGAAATAGGCTAAGTTTACGAAACATAACTTTGCCAAATATATATATATATATATATATA
>NC_068989.1:78325700-78327022 GCF_001194135.2 Octopus bimaculoides
ATATGTTTGACAAACTTTATGCATATTATTCAAAAATTTTCATGAAGTTATTCTGTTTTGTTCGATTTTTGAATCGATGTTCTCACATTAGTTTAGTGTTAAAGGTAATTTTAATTTTAGCAGAAGACTTCATATTCGTATACAAAACGCTCTCTAATTTCACTGAAGTAAACTCTGAAATGTAATTTTTCTTTTGGTACATGTTTTATTTCTTTTTATTACTTGTTTTTGGTAATTTCTGGGGGGATGTCTTTGGTCTTGTGCTGCAATTAAAAATCTTTCAGTCTCTGCTTTGAGTCCTGAGCTTCTCAAGCATTGTTGGGATTTTGCTTTATCTATTTTTTTCTGTTTAGTTTAACTCAGTATTTGACATGAAGGGGCTTTTCTTGCCATCGTTTTATCATGATCCGTTGCTGTTCCAATTGTAGTTTGGATTTCAGTTGTTTTACAGCTTTTGTTGTTTCTTCTTTTTCTTCATAGTTGTTAGGTACAATGACTTCTTTTTGCATTTGCCAGCTTCCTTAAAGACTGAAAACAGTTTTTGTGTTCCTGTTTTCTGACACTTTGTTTTAGATTTCTTGTTTCTGAAGTAGGTATATCTCTAGTCCTATGGTGGTTATTTTGTAATAGTTTTCTAGTTGTATGAAGCCTCTACCACCTACCATACGTTGTATGTATAACCTTTCTATGTCAGATTTTGCGTTGAGCATCCTAAATCCTATCATTTCTTGTTTTCCTGTCTATTTTGATTAGTTCATTTGTGTGTTATATCGTATCTAGTTCATAGATTTCTGAGTATTTTTATGTCTGCCTTTGGTCTAATTCTCTTATTTCATTTGTTTCATGTAGTTTTATGTTGCTACTCTTACCTTTGGTAAATCCATGTGCTGACAGTTTCCAGCTGTTTATCATTTGTAGCGTATCGTTTTAGATCCTCCATATATAAGAGGTGGCTGATTATTTTGAGGTAACAGTTGTATCAACATCTAGTTCTGTTTAATACTTCTGATAAAGCTGTTAGTGTCAAACCAAAAAGGAGTGGAGCGAGTGTGTCTCCCTGGAATATTCCTCTCATGCGGATGTCTTTGGTTGGTTTATTTGCGTCCTTCTTTTGTCTGGAGTAGTAGCACTGTCTGCCATTTATTTATGGGAGGTTTTATATACCTTATGGCATATTGTTATTATTATTATTATTATTATTATTATTATTATTATTATTATTATTATTATTATTATTATTATCATTATTATTATTATTATTATTATTATTATTATTATTATTATTATCATTATTATTATTATTATTATTATTATTATTATTA
>NC_068989.1:78327305-78334077 GCF_001194135.2 Octopus bimaculoides
TTTCTGTATGTTATATATATTTGTAAGTCCTGCTATTTTTGTTATGTATTTGTCTGAATATTTTTTTATTTTACCTAAGGCACCTACTATGATAGGAATTGTTTCTGTTTTTAGATTCCACATTCGAGTTATCTCTATTTCCAGGTCTTTGTATTTTGAAAGTTTTTCCATTTCTTTTAGAGAAACGTTGTCATCTGCTGGTATTGATACATCAATTAGAAAGCATTTTTTTATTTTTTTTATTATTATTATTATTATTATTATTATTATTATTATTATTATTATTATTATTATTATTAAGGCTGCGAACTGGCAAAGCCGTTAACACGCCAGGCAAAACGTTTAGCAACAATTCGCCCATCGCTTCGTTCTGAGTTCAAATTCCGCTGAGGTTGACTTTGCTTTTCATCCTTTCGGGGTCGATAAAACAAATACTAGTCAAGCACTGCGGTTGACGTAATCTTCCAGTCCCCTCCCCTCAAATTTTACCTCTTGTGTCTATAATATAAAGTAGTAGTAGTAGTAGTAGTAGTAGTAGTAGCAGCAGAAGCAGCAGTAGCAGCAGTAGTAGTAGTAGTAGCAGTAGTAGTAGTGTCATTGCAAGGATAATAGTACGCCATGCAAAATGCTTGCCGGTATTTCGCCCGTCTTTACGTTCTGAGTTCTAATTCACCCGAGGTGGACTTTGCCTTTCTTTCTTTCGGGGCCAATAAATTGAATACCAGTCAAATAGTGATGTCGATGTGAACGACTTACCCACTGCCTGCAAATTTCAGGCCTCGTGTCTATAGTAGAAAAGATTATTATCATTACAAAAACAGATAGATGATACCGAATTTGGACCAAAGCGTGACCCATAACATCAGTAATCAATGAACTTTTAAACAAATCAGGAACCCGTCAATAGACAAACAAATCAAGTGCTATCTGTTTGCCTCTATACATTTAATGAGATAGAAATTTAATCCCCAAACACTGTAAATACATAAAATAATAACATAAATCATAATAAAAACAAAAATAACTACGCTGAACGGCCCATGGACAGCGGGAAACAATATCTATGTAAAAGCAAAAGCTAATATTTAAATATGGTGTAGAAAAAGGCTAAACTTTATGAAATCAAACTAATCGATGTGTTTGTTTTGATAGTTTGATAGATAGCTTCATTTTAAATATATCACATGTTTAGTTTTCCCCCAGACACTTATATTTGCGATTTTGTATATGGGTTTGTATGCCTCTACATGCGTATGTGAATGTGTGTGTGCATGTGTATGTATGTGTATATGTGTAATGTTATGCATATATGCATTCATATATGTATCAATGTGTACATATACATATGTATATATATGTATGTGTGTATATATATATATATATATATGTATGTGTGTATATATATATATAACGATAGAGAGACAAGCATATTAAGGTGTAGATACAAATAAATTAGTATATGTATACTATAATATGATATGTCTAATCGTGTGCTGTTGTGTCTGAGTGCGTATACATTTATATATATGTGTGTGTGTGTGTGTGAGGAAATGTGAGTACGTGTGTGTACATGTCTGTATGTATGTGTATATATATATATATATATACACGAGGAAACACACATATAAACACAAATATATATATATAAGCCTGTTTGTATATATATATATATATATATATATACACACACACACACTTACAACTCTATGCCAATCTATATATTCCGTCATACCTACATACATATTTATAGTAACTATCGTATCAAGAAACATATGGCCTCTTTCACTTTTATCCTTTAACATAATCTAGTTCGTGAACGCCGGCGGATTTTTGCCAAAATACATTAATATGCGTAGAATAATCTGTCTATTGCGGGCGAGTATCCAAAGTAGTAAGATATTTCAGCCAGGTTTTTATTTGATTCTTTACATTTTTTAAGTTCGATATATAGGAAGATCGTTTTAATTAATGGTCTAAATATTTCGTTCTTTATATCACGTGACAGTTCAGTTTGTATACAACTAATTGCAAATTTACGTCTCAAATCTTCCGGCCCTGAAATCTTATTTCATTCTTAGAATGATTTGAAACCTGGAGTCTTTTTCTTTCTTTTTTTTCTTCACCTCATATTATAAATTGCTTTTATCTCAAGTTTGTTCCTATTTAAAGTTGTTATTCTACATTCTTGCCAAGCAACTTTTTATTTGATATCTTAGCACTAAGAGTAATCATTTAATCTTGAACTCTAATATTATACTTCAAAGTTTCTACAGAAAATAAATATCAAGAAACAGAATCATAGGTGCAGAGTTTAGTACATATTTATAAACGTGTATTAAATGGAGTTTCCAGACTAAATTTGACGATTTTATTTCTATTACTTTTCAAGTATAGTTTGATGTACTGGTGAACACTCACCGCTATTGGAGTGCATAACAATTAACGTTGTAGTTGAGAAAGTTAGCTGACAGAGAGGATTGGAAGTCATCTAAATATTGGAAAAGAGTTACCAGTATCATGATTATTCCCGTCAGGAATTTAAATACCGACGTACTGTGACAGCAGTAGTACAGAGCATGCGCTGTAACACCGTGTCGCTGCATCGCCCATCTATTGGTGATTCCCTACTTCTTGTAGATACAACCTCTTCTCCTCTGAAGTGCTAACCCTCCAACCCATGGATCTCTTTCGATCGTTGCTGGTGTGAGTGTTTTGATAGATCGGAGTGTAAATCCTACCTGAAATTCTTTCAGTCAACTTTTACGACATCCAGTGGAAACATTGGTTTTATTTGTTGACATACCGATCCCTACACTGCCTATTATGACTGTTGCACAATGCTCTCTCAACTCAATAAATGCTGTAAAAGGTGACATGGACAATATGAAACAATGCTCCGCTGAAGGGTAAATGTCTTTGTGTGTGTCTCCAGTGAGGGTGACGTTATGCCGCCTCACGTCCTTGAATAGAGCCTTAGGATAAATCCAGACACTCATATGAAGCGGTTGGAGTATGTAGTTCAACTCTGACGGGAGACGATTGCTGCTGGCAAGCCATATGTAGAGTAGTAGGATTTGCCGCCTTGCTATTACTCCGGAAGTTGTTCTCGCAGAAGTTCTACAGCTTCACTAGGCCCAATTTCTGGCCTCCTAATTACCTTGATTGTAATCCCATGGGTTACATTATAAGGGGTGGGCTTGAGAAAGACACCAACCACTTAGCTTGCAATATTAGGACTGAGCTTCTGGAGCGGATCAAGGTATTCGAAGACTTTTCCAAGAACACAGTGAAGCTTAGGTGGAAGCTGAGGGCGGCTAATTTGAGTAAACTTTTATCTCCAAGCTATAAACTAGTTGATATTTAATTTCATTATATATTTCAATATATATTTCAGTATCATATATATTTCGCTATGTGATGGGATAATAAACGGAATAAACAGAAAATACAATTACCAAAGCAAAATGTATCAAACGACCCACCAGTGAGTTATAGATAAAAAGCAAAAAGAGGATACTATTATAGTTATACATAGGGATATAAATACTGACTCACATAGACGTGCATATGTTGTCTGACCATTGGACAAGACGAGAAATGACGTTCCGGGTTCAAGGTGTTAAACTTCTATTTCAAGCTTGTATATTTCTTTCGCATCAAATTTCTGTTAGATAATTAAACCTACAACCGAAAGTATCACTATTATAACCACACTGTCTCTTTGTAATATTGTCTATAAGATTTTCTAATATTCTTTTTAGATATATATTTTGCGTTGGTGGAGTGCATTTCGGGGGAGTGTATTTCGGAACAGTTGCTTACTTCCTCCATTACCATTTTTACGTGTAAAAATTTATTTGCGTCCCACGGAATGCATTCAGACAAACTTCTGCCTTTTGTCGTCATTAACCCATTCACTGTACTGAGACTGTTTTACTGATAAGGTCTAATATGGTAGAAACAAGTCAGAAATATTCACCTTTTATCTATGAGCATCAGTACTGACACCTAAATTTACATAAAGAAACGAGAAAAGTGAAAGGAGAAAAAGAAAAAAAATACTCACAAGTTATGTGAGCCTATCAAGAGCAACTGATATTTGCAGTTCATACCAATTATGCAATTCAAACCAATTCAAATGCTCCAAGCAACTTAAAGGGTTTATGCAGTTAGTCTGATGGGCATAGATTAAATAAGATGCTCCAAATACTGTCATGTTATTGACCTTCCCAGAATCTTTCAGAGTTTGAAAGACAGCAATGTTTCACATCATAGGAAAGTTTGTCAAAGAGTTCAATGAGATCAATTTCCATGAAAGAGTAAAGAATCTACAGATTATGGTTTTTATTTATTTACTTATTTACACTCTTCTGTTGGGAGAGTCAGGAGGAAAAAGGCAACCTTTAGAAACCTTTTCAGGAACTCCTACAATGGATGAGGGAAAAAGTGGCAGCCAAGATATATATGTATATCATCATCATCATCATCGTCGTTTAACATGGAAACAAAAGCAGAGATGATGAATGAATTAAAAATAAATGCAGTGCGTGGAACGGGAATGTGTTTGAAGCCTTGAGATACTCTGAGAAACTCTATATGTGTAGATTTTCTATCTCTATGTGAGTGCCATTTTTCATCTACATTGTAATATATTTTGAAACTTTTATATATATAAAGACGCGCGTGAGAGACTCTCTGAAGTCAGAGGTGAAGCATACTTGTCACTTATTTAACTCCCCCTACACTTTATATGTGCAGTAAAATCCCATTTCAAAAATTGCGTTTGAGTTTATTTTAATTAGCGTGGATTTCTGATAGTCATACAGTCATTTATTTTATATGTCCAGAGATGCATCTAGTTCAATTAGAAGCACAGGCCTGCAACATTCACATTACACTCTTAAAATTAATTATTAGCGACATGCAATAAGATGATAATAATTTTATTCAATGGATTGAAGTTTATTAAAATAAGTTATGATTGAAATGATATGTTGATATAATTTTAAACTTAATATGAATTATGCGTCAACAATGAAGCCAATGACCAATGTATTTTTTGTACAAATGTACGATTTTTTTTTTACAATACATAACCTTTTAACATACAAAATTCCACTGATAATAACGCATGGAGAAAAAATGTCTTCTTTCTTTTTTTGAAGAAATATATACTTTCATACGAAGAAGTAAATTCGCTAATTGTATCCTCATTAACAATAGAGGCAGACAGAAAATTGTTGTATAATTAGAATATTTGCTTCCTTTGTATTTAATGCAATCAGGAGATTGTTCACAGAATAATCAAAATGTTAGTTGACAAGTTTATGGGAGGCTCTTTAAATTAAATGGGCGTCAGCTGCTTGATTTTCACTAGATATGCTACACAAAGTGATGTCTTCAACGATGTCTCCACGGACTAACATATTACGGGTGTCAAACAAGAAATGGAAGGAAAATTATATTGACTACTTTAATATTTTCCAATTCAATTTCTGTACGGCATTGCATTTGATAGATAGATAGATAGATAGACAGATAGATAGATAGAGTTAAGCACAGGTGTTATTCAAATCTTTATATATCCGACATATGTTTCGAAGAAAACATTGGTATTATTCCAGGAGGAATAAAATAATGTAAAACAATGCAATCTTCTCATCAGGGAAAAAAAAGAAACAAACCGCATCAATAAGACATTCTAACCGAATGTGATTACTGCGTATATGATGAAGGGAACGCTGGTACGTTATTTATAGAAATAACCGTTAATATATATAGCGTCAAAGGCAGTTTATAGAAAGAGAAGGAAAAGGGAGAAAGAAGTTACAAGAAAATTAAAAGTAGAGAAATATAGTGCCGTAGGTGAATAAGAATAAAGGTTAAAGGCATGGAAATAGATATATTTAGAGGAAGGGAAATGGAAGAAGACAGTGAAAGGTCAAATTTATAGAATGCTAGAAATCACTTATAGGAACTATAGGGATGTGTTTGCCAATGTTTGCGACGATAAACGCGTTCTTTAAAGGTATTTACAAGAGGATTCTCAGAGAACAGGATGAAATATATTTCATCGTCACAGAGCGAACAAAAAAATTTACCTTTATCATACCAAAACGATTTAGATAGAATATTCCATTCCAAATCAAATAATATCATAAACGATTGATAATATAATTAATAATTTAAGCAGTAAACAAACTACTTACCACACAGTCACTCCTGCGCCTATCGTCATAAATTTAATAATGTATTTATGCATATCAGACCATGCTTCCTGTGTGAGTCAATCCTTGGTAAGTTTAGATCCTGTCTAAACTAATGCATCAATATAGAGCCCAGTACTTATTTCATTTTGGTACATATATAGTTGTGAACTGCTTCTCCAAGTGAGGAGACATAAACGAAGAGAACTAGCTAATGTAAAACAGCCATTTTACAACCACACACGTACACATGCATGCAGACACACATCTATATAAACGCATACACACACACAGACACACACACACGTATGTATACATTGTTATGGTATATTTCGTTAAGAACGTAGTAGACTACAGTATAATGCTCGTCTGGCGTCAGATTTCATCCTGTGCTATCCAGAAGTAGTATCATACGTACGTACTTCCAGGTCTGTGTTTGGGCTTCTGTCGTGTGTGAATAGATAATTGAAATAATGTGAATAGATAATTGAAAAAATGTGAATAGATAATTGAAAATAATTGGAGTACTCCTTCTTGTTGACTCCAATTTTTTTCAATTATATATA
>NC_068989.1:78334811-78338234 GCF_001194135.2 Octopus bimaculoides
GACTAAAACCCTGCAAGGTGGTGCCCCAGCATAGCCGCAGTCCAGTGACTGAAAGAAGTAAAAGATAAAAAAGATGACAGATAGATAAGTTTGCACTTAGCAAAAGCTACAGTAATAGTAACACCAGTAGCATTAGTTTTATATCAACTTTATATATTCTGCAAACAAAACATTGTAGATGTAAAACCAAGCAACGACTGTTTTATATATATATACCTACTGAAGTAGAATGATTATTTTTATGAGATTAAAGTATGCCAATGAATCTCGGTAAATATTATAACCGGAAAATCGGAACGTTGCTTGGCTATCGACCGAAATAATCGAAGATGTATCCTGTCAGCCTTAATGATCTAAGTCACAGGCCAAAGCACTTCCATCTAACAGATGCGAAGATCACCTACCTAGTTGTAAATAAATAACAGACGGAGTTTGCAGATATAAACGATGAAAACATTATGTATTTCACGATCGCTTATCTAATTTAAGAGGATGTTTTTCAATCTTACCATGAAGATAAATTTGTATAGAAATGCTAAACACCACGATAAGGGACACACCGTGAAACTGAATTCTTCAATGGTATAGAGGATCCATTAGGTTATAGGATGTACATTAGCAACATCATCTCCATCACGACCACCACCAGGTATAAATATATCTATCGTATATTTAGTTAATATGATGTTTATGTTACGTGAACCAAACAAGTTATATAAGCACCAACAATCGAACATGTACTATATATTAAGAGTATCAAGTTCGTAGATTTAGCTATGGAAGTGCTGAGTAAACCAAGTGAGCTTTTGTCGCTTGCGTCGATGATTAGAAACAATGGAGATAATCTAAATGCTACACAGATTTAGTTTAATCTGTTTATGAAACACTGCCTGAAGCCGGATGTTTCATTAGTATTGAAGGTCCATTACATTGTAGAATACTTCACCACTGCCACCACCACTACTAACACAACTAACATTTCTAATACTATCACCTCTAACACGACTCCCTACTATAGCACTACCACTACTACAGCTACCAACAACACTACTACAAGTACCATCACCACGACCACAACTACAACCACCAATTCCAACGCTATGCATGATTACCTCTGACATGGTTGAACAACCAATCCCAACCAGCCGTGATACGCAGTACGGGTTGTACTATTCATGCTTTTAACCGCTGAATACAAACGTAGCTCAGGAAAGCACCTTCGTTCAAGTGATTTTTCCCGGGACACAGATCCACTCTCCTATGCTAGTCCATCACAAGGTTACCCCATTTACAGCTGAGTGGATTGAGGCAACGCAAAAGGAAGTGATTTGCCCAAGAACACAATGCACAATCGGTCTTGGAGTCGAAAACACGATCTCGCGATCCAGAGTGCAACGCCCTAACCATTTACCAAGAGGTGATAGTATAAGAGTTACCATACTGTCACTGATTGTTTTAGATTCAAGTGCTTATGTAGAAAAAACATACGTAGTCTTTTTGCTTCTCTCCCCTACCGAACTTAACCAAGCAGAACATCCAAGATATGACCGTTAAAAAGTGGTCTGCACCAGAACTCGTCTGGTATTCATCTTCGCTGAACAAACAGGAGGAAGGGGGCATGAAGAACTTTAGTCAATGACAAAACGCGACAACCTGTTCAGGAATCGAACCTACATAAACGTGAGTCGAATGTCAAAAATAGGAAGCCATCTGCATATCGCGATACGATGTTCGCTAACTGATATCAATCTAAATGTTCGAAAACAATTGCATTCCATGTTTAACTTAATTAGATTAATGTTGCTTCAAGGCCTTGAATATTAAGAAAGGGAGCTAATCGATTAGAAGAATTCCAATGCTTAATTGGTACTTATATCAGCGACCCTGAAAGGATAAAAGTCAAATTTGACCTTCCAGAATTTTATTTCTGATCGTAAGGAAGTAGAAGAAACGCTGCATAGCATATTGCCGATTGTTCCATCTCGCTGCTTTAATTTATTTAAGTTAATTAAGATTTCGTATCTGTCTTCCTTGTATTTTCTGACCACAAATAGTCATTTACACAATGATTGCTCTACCCCCTAAAGGTCTAATGGAATCCATTAAACCTCTGTCACGTTATGCACCACCTTAAATATGTATTTTCAAACAGCGTATTTTTCTTTAGACATTCCTTAAAGTGGTGACGCCATTCGATGTTGCTATAGTAAAAGAACTTTAATTTCACTCTTGTCGTTGCAAGTAACGGTGAAAATATACTTTATTACTGGCATTTAATAAGGCAGAGGCATGTTGGAAATTGCCATTCTGTTACTAAGTTGAGGCTCACTCTCACAGCTTGCGATATTTATTATATTATAAATTAAATCAATATCTAGGGTTGTCTGTCCTGACATTTTAGTGCTTCAATGTATATACATATGATATTATCACAAATTATGAAGCTTTAATTTATCAAATTACTAGCGTCCATTGTATATATATTTACATATGGACTGAAGCTGGTGATATTGCCTGGTCTCATTGCTAGGAACTTACGCTTGTAACCAAAAGGTTGTGTGTTCAGTTCTTGCAATAAACAAGGTGTATTATTTCACATCAATTTAGTCTGTTCAGCTCTAATAAGCATCAGCTGGGTGAAGATGCAACTCTAAATCCCCCTCAAGGTGACATATTATAGATGTTCTGCTGTTTCACCTCTACAATGACTCAAGCCCTTTAATGTAAATGTATTACCTGACCATACTCGTACACAAGTGACAACAGGCTGTACACTACCTGTGATTACAATATGCGTATCCTAAACCAACGAAAGAATTTATGTTAGTCATTGGCATACTACGACCCGCGGTACTTCAAAATGGTGCTTCTAAACGAAGAAATTACCTATCTTAGTAGCGGTTCCACCTAATAATTAGCCATGTCTCATACACGCGCCGTGCCTCTCGGAAAACAGTAGCAGTGTCTACTCTGTATATTTGCCCATCACGCACGAAATTTCCGCCTAATCACGGATCTTTAAACAAGAAAAAATTGAGGATGATACATAATATTGTCCTAGATGCACTATGAAATTATGATACTATGACATTACAAGAATTGCCATAGATCAATTGTCTGTTCGATCAAAGGAGGCCTGTGGTGAAATAACATCACACAAAATACATAGATCACTATATACAAAATATGACGTCTCGATATATTAAGTATTATGCTAGTGTGAAATGTTTCACTATATTCGTGTTCGTGTGTTTTATCGTTTGTAGAAATCTGGCAATCAAGCACAGAATATTTATTTTCTTTCCAACTTATGATATTTTCACATGACATCATGATATTTTCATATGATAGAAATGGCATTCAGATAATATATAAAATACAGTATTGTGCAAGCATGAATATGTATAAATGTCTAATTTCAAA
>NC_068989.1:78345096-78350294 GCF_001194135.2 Octopus bimaculoides
TATATATATGTATGTATGTACGTATATTCATTTACTATTTAGCTTATAACTAGTAATACTAATCAGTATAAAAGTTACATAACAACAGGACACCAAGCAGGCTGGATTATATATAAATGCAGCGCTAAGCATAACTTTTGCAGTCGTATATTTATTTGTGAACAAAATTTCTATTTATATATTGTAAAATTGAATTAGATTCATTAAATCTTATGGCATCATTACGCAACAGTCGCAAAAAAGTATTCAGAACTTCTCACAGAAATATTCGCATCTGAATAACGTGTATGGACGCAGATGTGCTGAGTCGTTCGCTCAAACTTGAGCGCCTTTAATTTATATAATTATGCAACTTCAATCTAGCAATAAATATCCGATGTCTCTCTGAATGACACTATTTTCAGAGGTATTTTGAACACTGTATAGATTGTTATCTACAGCTGTTGACCACACAGTACTAACACTTGATGAGATTATGAACATATAGTTTTTGTTTACTATATTTTATAATGCTTTTCCGTTACTTTCTCGTAATTATAAGCCAAACAATATTTATACTGTATTACTTATCAACAGACAGACACATAGCTTGTTTTTTTTTTCTTCTTATCAATGCATTTCATAACTAACTTGCTCTATGAATATTCGTGAATATTCTTTCATTTAGACCGTTTGATGTTTCACATCTTCAGCATAGACGCACACACACGTCTATCTATTTATCTATTAATATATATGTGTATATGTGTGCGTGTGTGTGTATTGTGTGTGTGTGTGTGTGTGTGTGTGTATATATAATCACATTTATGTATTTGAAAATAAATACAGAGACACAGACACATATTCATATGCATACGATGCATTTCTGTATTTTTATGGCATATCAATTACTTTGTATTTTTATACATACGTGGAACACACAGAATGAGAAAGTGAGAGTGAGAGAAAGAGTGAAAGAGAGTGGTAAACAGAGAGGGAGGGAGATAGAGGAAGAGACAGTGAGATTGACACTGACACACACATAAACTCGCAGTATATATATAATTACAAACATATACATACAAATACGCATATATATATATAAGGTAACGCTAATGTTATTTCGTAATAATCCTTATCACTATTATTATTGATATATAGATATATCTATAGATAGATAGATAGATATTTATATATGTATAATTATGTTTATGTGCTTATATATGCACGAAGATCGTGCACATATATAGGTACATATATATATATATGTGTGTGTGCTCTTGTATGCGTGTGTGTACACATATATTCATATGTATACACACATACATGTATTCATGTGTATGTATACAAATACTTATATACATATATATATATATATATATATATATATATATATATATACATATACATATATACATACACATGCACAAACACACACACATATACACACACGCACGCACACACATACATGCACGCACGTATTCATTGTCATTTACAGTACAAGACCCATATATTTGTTTTTTAATCGCTAGCATAACACGGAAAAAACTATTGCGAATTTCAATTAAGAATGATGTTATATTGTATGAGTTCAGTTTCCTAATACAATATCAAAATTATCTCTATATGCCAAAGGTTTTATGAGAGGAAAGATCAAGGAGTTAAATGTAAATGAATTATTATCTATTAATATTCGTCCAATTCATTATGTCTCCTTGAGTATTATGCCTGAATTTGCTAATCTAATTCCGGACGATATTACCACCATATATCTGCTAATGAAAATGAATAGACAGAAATTAATCAACTTGAATTGACCGGTTAAATAGATTCGATATTATTTGTTCATAAAATTACTTGCTCGTAACCTATTTAAGAAAGAAAGATTGGCAAATAAGAATTGTGCTCTTAGTTTCATTACGATTTATCTTTTTCAGTCGGTATTGTATGAAACGAAGCCATATAGATTTTTTTTCATAGTCGCGTGAAACTATTTATCTCTGGCTGCAAATATGTCTTCCGATCTGTAACATACAAACCTCATTTTAGCCACAAGTTTTGTATAACTAAAGACATTCCGATAAATAGATTATCTCCCTTGGCTAGGCGGCTCTCCATGCAGACCGTTCTACATCTGCGGACTATCCATGTCATTGTTATTGTGTATCACGTTATATCATGAATATTAAGCGGCTCGAATTAAAGAATTATTTCCGATTACATGGACACTATGTTACTGGAAAAGAGCCGGATTTGGTTGAAAGGTTAAAAGGTATTAAAATTATTGCTATAAAGAACGTCAATGAATTAAAATCAACCCACGAGAAGTGTACTTCAGACCGGAATAAGCAGAAGCGTGTATCTCCTCTCGGTGAAGTTTTACCTGATCCTAATGTGCTGAAATCAGATTGGACTAAAGATCTTCATAAGATGCCGAATTTTACGGATAATGACGTTTACAACTGCCTCGTGCTACGGAGGAAAGTAAAGCGACAGTTAAGGTTTGGCATATTTTACCATGGCAGACACGTCCGCAACATTGAATATCACGTTATTACCGAAAACTACTCTCACTGCATTGTCCGGTGTCGGGTAATCCCGTCAACACCAACATCTAAGAAAAAGAACAATCCCGATCACAGAGTGTCAAAGGTCACTGGCAATGTGCATTCAGCTGATTGCAACTGCACTGCAGGGAAAGAGCATGCTTAATTATTTTGACTTCTTCCCTTTTTTCCATTGTATTTTTTATGGATGTAAGTAAATAAATGAATAGTTAAAACAATAAATAATAAATAAATGAGACTTAATTTTGAATGTTTTTTTATCCCTATCATATTTATCAAATACAAATGCACAGTCATATACACATATCTCTGACGTTTATCTAATAAACGGATGGTAAGGGGTGATCTTTCGATGGTCCATTAGAAATGACGAAATACTGGGAGCAAATCTAGCTATTTGCAGTGTAAACAAAGTCTTTCCTCAAAAATATGTATCTCTGAAGCCAAATGCGACGAATAGCGACGTTTTCAGCGTGTCTATAAAGTGAAATAACATTGTCGTCTACATTCTACCCTCTATAATTACTGCATATACAACAGTATTTGCACGATCTCTTCGGAGACATCATATTAACCGGTCATACAGGCTGTGAATCGGTAGTCATCGGAAGTAGAAGCAAGTCACATACGTTATTGGAATGACCTGTAGCTAATATAACGCCAAGAAATGCTTAGCTGTCAAGAAATGTTTAGATGGACCAGAACATATTCTGTATAGGGATCCGTTTTGTTCGCTCCGTGCCATGAGGTACATATGGGTGCTACACAATCGTTGAAATCAGCTCCGTTTTCTACCACTCGCTCCAGTATCTCTATCCTTCTCATCTCCTTTGGTTGTCAATGGTCTTTGGCCATTTGATTCCAGGTCACCCAGCGGCACTTTTCCCTTCAGGCTGTCATTATGGTGCCACTAGACAATCTTCTTTTCGAACATGTACGAGGACGTGTCTCATTCAGTTCCAGCGACTGCATCTTATTTCATCACTGATCCTGTTGATGCTTGTTGTTGTCTCATTTCTGTCGTTTTGCACTCTTTGCCGCCACTTGACGTCCAGTATTCTCCTTATGCATGTGAACTGCGTCTTGACTGTTTACGTTTGGAAAGAGTTACGTCAGTCATATTAAAAATATGTTTATTATTATTATTATTATTATTATTTTATGATTGACTTTTGCTTTGCATTTGTACAAGTTGGATCCAAGTCTCACCCAGAGACCTGAAGAGACAACAAGTCAGAAGTTCATGTAGCTGTTATGCCTAGGGTATCATATATTTGGATTTGTACATAGTGTTGTTCTAAAGAATGCTTAAGAAACCATAAGAAAATTATGTGGTTGTTTTAAAATTTGAGATCACAGTGACAGTATTTTACGTAGAATATGGGCAGTTCCCATGAGCCCTATCTTTTGAACTTCAGCCATTTTGGGGTTTCCTGGTATCTGAGCTAGGTAGTAATCAGCCCTATTATTATTATTATTATTACTATTTTTATTATTACTATTATTATTATTATTATTATTATTATTATTATTATTATTATTATTATTATTATTATTATTATTGAAAGGCAGCATAACATTAAATAAAATATTTATTATCATGTATTATAAATAACAATTATCTTTCATTGCAAATTTTTCATCGCAACCAAATTATATTTACTGAATGTTAATCATCGCAAGCCTATAATTACCGGAAAATAGAATTAATGAAATAATCACATTTATCCTTACGGACCTGCTACTTTTCCTGCTTGATATAACATGTGTATAGACTAGGACGGTCTTTTGTGGTTGTTGTTGTTGTTGTTGTTGTTGTTGTTGTTGTTGTTGTTGCTGCTGTTGTTGTTGTTGCTGTTGTTGCTGCTGCTGCTGCTGTTGTTGTTGTTGTTGTCGTCGTCGTTGTTGTTGTTGTTGTTGTTGTTGTTGATGATGATGATGATGATGATGATGATACTGCTGCTGTTTTTGTTGCTCTTGTAGCAGTTGTTCTTTTGCTGTTGATGATGATGATGATGATGATGATGGCGATGACGACGACATCGACTGCGAAAGTGATGATGTTCTTGTATGTTATTGCGTGATATGTAGAGACGTATTTGCAATGGAACAAAGCATGTAGCCGATATTAAACAAACATAACTTCGTTTCAATTGTTCAGAGACAAACATAATAATATCAATAACAACCACGATGACAGTAACAGCAACAATACGAATACTATAATTAATAATAATAATAATAATAATAATAATAATAATAATAATAATAATAATAATAATAATAATAAAAATAGTAATAGCCACCAGATTTTAGATTAATAATATTCCGAAGTGAACTCTGCAGTTTGAGAAGCCATATCAGGAAATGCTATTGACGTTAGGTAGAAGGCTTAGATTACATGTCAATTTCAATTGTCTCTAATAAAATCAAAATGATAAACTGATTAAATAAATTTAATAATCAATATAACATGACGAATTGTGTGTGATATATTTAGATAGGGATTTCAATGAGCCTCTGATTCCTTTTTATATTTGTGACTATCCTCAATTTGCTCAATGTTTGTTATTAGATTATGCTCGAATTTATATATATATATATACATGTATGTATGTGTGTGTGTGTGTGTATGCCTATGTATCCTTTAGT
>NC_068989.1:78350304-78350721 GCF_001194135.2 Octopus bimaculoides
ATATATATATACATATATATACATATATATGTATATCATTTATATATATATATATATATATATATACACATCTATATAAACGTACGTATATACATATATATATATACACACATAATATATACATTATATATAAGTACATGTGTATATATGAATATATTGTACATATATATATGTGTGGGTGTGTGTTTATGTGTCTGTATGTGTGTGTGAGCGTTTGTGTGTGTGAAGAGAAAGTTTTTCGACCAGCGTTAACATGCTCTCATACGTGTTAAGCAGAGACCAACACATGCGCATACAGATATACACATAAACATATAAAATATATATACATATATGCATATGCATATTATACATGTGTATACGTATATGTATATATGGTGTATATATATATATATATATATATATATATATATATAT
>NC_068989.1:78351861-78352812 GCF_001194135.2 Octopus bimaculoides
AAGTTTATTCGAATTATTCTAAGAAATATTTCCATTGTGGCGAATGATACTAGCTCATAGTATACAGTGGTCAATATATTATGCATATATTGCATTTCGTCATTTTATGGCTTTTCATAACCTGCACTTTTGCTTTGTACAGGTTATTTTCTTGCAAGCCTTTATGGCAGAACGCAAATGTCTACCAATACAAAAGGGATTCCTGAAGACGTTGAAACTTGTCATCGACTGCGCCAAACACCAATACCACCACCACCACCACCACAATTATAATCATCATCAACATCTTCAATATCATCATCGCAACCATTATCACCGTCGAATTCGTCGTCGCCATCATCATTCTCTGGCATTTAATAAGAAAACTTTATAATAAAAGCCTTTCGGCAGTGGAAATGGAACAGGAGTAACCTAATGGTTGGAGTTTTCTGATCACGACCTTATGTTCGCGAGTCCAAAATGCAACCACAAGGTCACAGGATTTGGCACTACTCTTATCCCCCTAAATAACTTGCCCATATTGGTATACATTTTTCTCAAACTCCCAAGAATTATGGAAAATGGAGACAAACGTTCAAGTCATTTATATCACCATATCACAGATTTTAGTTCCGATAATTGCATTAAAATAAGTCCTAGAGGATGAATAATGTGGAACAATGCATCAATCTTATCAGAGAGGATATAAACAACAGTGTGTTATTTTAAGGTATCTATCGAAACATATGTCGGTAACATCGTGATATAAATGATTTGAATAACATCTTGAGCGTTTGTCTCCATCTTCCATTATCCTTATGTTCTCCAAAACATGTCTCACGTCTCCCCGGAATTAACTCCCACGCAAGTATGATTACTAATTCCTAGGACGGTTGTATGAAATCTGGCTACCTTCTAATTGTTCTTCTGGATCTTTCCTATAAATTGAACATTCATATATATATATATATA
>NC_068989.1:78352912-78355427 GCF_001194135.2 Octopus bimaculoides
TATACATACCATACATACATACATACATACATACAAATATTCGCTGAGTTTCTGCAATTATAACCAAGGAGAATAGAGTGAGCGAGTCATTTTATTTCATTGACTTACAATTGCTTCATTCAACATTCATCTCATGAGCATTGATACATTATTCAATATCTGTTTTGTTGGGTTTGTGGTGTGTAGATGTATTCATTTGAACTCGCCCACCTCGATATGGGTCTAAATAATCGTTAACTCCTGTATCCTCAGTAAACGACCTTTATACACGATTCTGAAGAATCGATCTTTGATATTGTGTCAAACACAGCTCCAGTATTAATCATTACATATATTATTGTATAATATATCAATGCATTTGATATCGATATTTGATGAAATGAAATGGTCGTAAATCAATGAAATAAAAAAATACTTGCTCAGTCCACTCTACTCGGTTATACTGGCAGAAACACTGCGTGTATTTGTGGATTTTCAGGCATGTGTTTGATATAAAAATAACCAATCTTCTCATAACCATCCGTCTGATAGCCTGGCTCGGCGTATGAGTTTAATAACATACACACCAGTGATAACACCCGATTGAGATTCTATATTTACATGCATGTGTTTGTGTGCTTGTGTGTGTGTCTATGCGTGTGTGTGTGTGTGTGTGTGTGTGTGTGTGTGTGTGTGTGTGTGTGTGTGTGTGTGTGTGTGTGTGTGTGTGTGTGTGTGTGTGTGTGTGTTTGGTTGCGACTGTATACAGACATATATCTTGGGTGCAGTGGAGGCGCAATGGCCCAGTGGTTAGGGCAGCGGACTCGCGGTCATAGGATCGCGGTTTCGATTACCAGACCGGGCGCTGTGAGTGTTTATTGAGCAAAAACACCTAAAGTTCCACGAGGCTCCGGCAGGGGATGGTGGCGAACCCTGCTGTACTCTTTCACCCCAACTTTCTCTCACTCTTACTTCCTGTTTCTGTTGTGCCTGTAATTCAAAGGGTCAGTCTTGTCACACTGTGTCACGCTGAATATCCCCGAGAACTATGATAAGGGTACACGTTTCTGTGGAGTGCTCAGCCACTTGCACGTTAATTTCACGAGCAGGCTGTTTCGTTGATCGGATCACCTGGAACCCTCGACGTCGTAAGCGACGGAGTGCCAACAACAATCATGGGTGCGTAGTATGCATGTAAATTGGTATGTATTTCTCTCTTTACGTGTATGTATGTATATATTTATGTGTATGTGTGTGCGTGCATGTGTTTGTGTGTGTGTATGTGTGTGTGTGTGTATGTGTGTGTGTGTGTGTGTGTGTGTGTATAATCATAGTTAAAACAAGACTAGGCAACTCCATAAACACTCCTATTCTAAATAGCCTTAAAACAAGCAAGAGTGTGTATATATGTTGGCTTATTGTATCTAATTACATAACAGAAAAAATATCGAATAAAACTTGCAATTATATATCTCGATATTGAATGAGTTTTATGCTCTAAATATAGCAATAGAAAATGTTTCATAAACTGTTATGCATATGACAGACATAATTACACTTAAAACTTGTAATAGAGACAGTCTGTTCTGCCGTCTGCCGACGTATTATCGTACAGCCCATTCAATATACTATAATCATCCAAAGACGGAAATTAGTTATGCAATATATATAGCTGTGTATTTCTATTATATATTTTTAATGTGTGTCTCATTGTTTACGAGGACATATATGCAGGTAGGTAAAGAAGGTTAAGAGACAAACAAGATAGGGATTAGGTAATTATTTTGTACTTCAGTAACCCCCACTTAGATGCTCTTTAATGAAATTTATTTCCTCTCCTTGAAACCGATTCTGTGTTTGCTCAGGACACTACCAAGATATGCGTTTTACGAAAAGAAAATAATAACTTCGTTTCGATACTACTAATCTTAATATCAAAACACGTTGTTGGATATTTTTTAGTCCCAGATTACATTGACCGAGACAAGCTACTCATTGAGCTTGTTATTCTTATACAGGCTGTTGTCATTGAAATGCGACCATTAAATATTTAGTGACATTTATCAATATATCACTAATTATTTCACTATAGTATTATTTTATTCATCTGCATTTTTGTCTAACCGCTATTAAGCACGTTATAAACATAAAGCCCATTTTATGACCGGTTTAATCATAACAATGACACACTCACACACACACACACACACACACACACACACACGCACACACTACATATGGTGGACTCACCCATAGAATAAGATGTCCGACCGTTCAGCTTTTTGCCGAATAACCTGCACAAGTGATTTGCATACCGTGATCAAATATCACTCTCAATCAAATCGATGTTGTCTGAAGAGGTACATGGTGTACTGCGTGTCAGGTGTGTCAAAATGGTCGAAGAGCAGCTTGAGATGAATTGATTTGCGCCAACTGGCCTAGGAATTGAAACCACGATCTCGCGATCATGAGTGCAACACACGAACCACTAAACCATGCACCCTCACTATATATATATATATATATATATATATAT
>NC_068989.1:78355700-78356711 GCF_001194135.2 Octopus bimaculoides
TATATATATATATATATATATATATATATGTTCACACACACACATAGATGCATACAAGCATACATACATATATGTAAATATTCATGAAAATACTTATATACTTCTGCGTTTTTATATATCGTGAGTGAGTAGTGTGTACGTATTAAGAGAGGAGAAAGAGGCAGATAGAAAAGGAAAACTACAAGAGTGTTAAGGAACAAAATCCTCAAAAGAACACGATCGATCGAAGTTGTTTTGTTTTTTTTTTTGTTTGGGGTTTGAAATTTGCTACTAAATACCGGGCAGTAAAATACATATTCCAATAGAAATATATTTAATGCGATACACGAAGAAAGGTTATAATGGTGTTTATAAGCAATTATGTTCAACTGCTAACGTATTGTGCAATGTATGAATAATTTAGAAAGCGTGAGTTTATATAATGAGTTTCAGTACAGAGGAAGTAAGTGTTTACGTGCGTGTAGCTGCAATGATAAGAAGATCCCTCAACGTGCATTTAGACAAAGCTGTTTGTTTATTGAATTAGAGGCTAATTAACGATAAACATAGCAACATATTTGGTTTCAATATTTAAAACAGCAGGCGAGGAATTGTTAAGAGAGTTTTAGATTAAAACATTATCCGTTAAATTAAGCTATAAGTGATATACATAGATATATACAACCATCCGTCCATTCATCCATCTATACATACATATATACATAAATGTATGCATATATTTATCTATCTATCTATCTATCTATCTATCTATCTATCTATCTATCTATCATCATGGACGGACGGTAGACACATCGGCTCCCATGTAAGTTGCATTTTTCACCTCTTAAAAGACCTATTTTGTTTTAAAATTTTGTATAAGTTGTGTATAACACAAAATACTTCGTGAACATATATTTTTCAAATCGGAAATAGCTCTATTTAGAGCCTTATTTCCAAAAATTCAAACATATCTTCCTCGTTCCTAGCCATATTCTTTAAAACGAATATGGCTAAGGTTTTCAACGAGGCCGA
>NC_068989.1:78364168-78370276 GCF_001194135.2 Octopus bimaculoides
ATATATATATATATATATATATATAAAACTGTTTTTAATGTTCCTCTCCATTGCACTTCAATTTATCTAGTGTTTTCTAATATATATTAACAATGAAAATTTACCATCCAAGTACAATACTAATTAATATACAAAGGTTACATTTTAATATTGTACGAAACACACGATAATCAAACATATTGCTTGGTGCATTTGTAAATAGCATAAGCCTTGTATAGGAAGATGTAATGAGATGTATAGTTATATAACGAGAGAGTAAACCAGTTATATAGGTTACTAGATTGATAGAGAGAGAGGGGAGAGAGAGAGAGGGAGAGAGAGATAAGTAGATAGATGAATAGATAGATAGATAGATAGATAGATAGATAGATAGATAGATAGATAGATAGATAGATAGATCAAAGAACACAGCGGCTTAATTATCTCGTTCCAATCTCACATCAAATAATCTTTCTCCTTAAATTACTGCACCAAAGATGGAATGAAATATTTATCATCCTATTACATTATAATTTCCGTATACAAGCTTATTAATTTGTTTTTATTCAGAGCAGTTTTCGGTTGGCAAAGCTGTAATGAAAACATAAACCAATTACCTTTTAATGCCTTGAAGATAAATTATTACATTTTCTCTAATATGTTTTATATAAATAGAAACAGGGGGCGGCTAAGTATACATACATACATACATAAACACGCGAATGCACGCCAATACATTAATACATGCATACATACATGAATATATTTTCCCGTATATTTTCTGTTGTATACATACCTTTTTTTAATCATGAGCAACGTTTCAAATGAAAGTTATGAGTCAATCAATCATTAGAATATTCAACTGACCTTAGGGAAAAATACTACTTTGTATGTTTTAATATGTTAGATAACCCAGTTCAACACCTGGACCTAATGAGTTTTTAACAAAACGCCTAAAACGGACTTAAGTAAAAAGCTTACACATACTTTTCTTATCGACAATCTTAAGAGGTCTTAAAGCAGGGCATAAATATCTACTAAATGAACAAATTAATGCAAATTGTCATGCTGATTTACAAATATAGATAGATAGATAGATAGATAGATAGATAGATAGATAGACAGATAATACTGACACACACACATATAAACTCATACGCACCTACGTACCTATGCACCTACGTACCTACGCCCATACATACGTGTTGAAATTTCAATGAAGGAGCCTTGGATCTAAGTTAGAGACCGGTTCTTTTTCTATAGGGAAGAAGTCTCGAAATAAAATGAATAATGACGTACATATAGACTTGACCAAAAATATTAGGCCACCCCAATGTTTTGGGGTTTTTCTATCTCAATGTTAATGAAACTCGTGCACATGAGATAGCAGAACCCTAAAACATATTTATAAAAGAGTTTCTTCGTTAGAATCACAACATGGAAGCATGTAAAACTGTCAGATTACTGGAATTTCACAAACAGTTGTTTCAGCGTATTGTAAATTCAATGTGGTTTGCTAGGAACAGTCAATTGTATACTTTCTCTACTAGTGAAAAACATTTGCATGACTCCAGGGATATTTCAAGCGGAAATTAAGTATTGGAAGACGTTGTTTTGAACTCCAAATTGCTTGTAACACATTTATTTCAAAAGATGGTGATGGTTGATTGTCTCGGCTTGAATATATAATTAGTAAATATATATATATATATTTTTTTATGATTGACAGGCAAACCTTCATTGGGGATATTGGAAAGAAATAAAGAAAGGAAATGATGACTTTAATGTATTTAATCTGCATTTCCATAGTTTCAGCTGCTGAATTCACTTAATATACATATTATTTGTTATATTGCAACCGCGTCGCCTACTCCGGGGAGATGTCTAGTCGATTGTCGAACCTCAGGCATCGACTGCGATTTAAGTCACGTATTGCAATATATTACACATATTTCAAAACTGCCATTAGAAATATTTTAATTCTGGCGGTAAATAGACTTGATTAAATAATAGATCAACTGATGCAGCCATTCTTCTACATAAATAAATATTATGAGCATACAATGATGCAACATAAACTGGAGAAAAGACGTTAAATAATGATCTTTGTTGAAGCATGCTACATAATCTAACAAGATGCAATATAAATTATTAGCTGAGAAGGCAAATTTATATATACAAATATAAATTGATAGCAACTCGTTCAGGTAATAATTCATACTGTGATATTTTTACTTCTAACAATTTTGTGAATAATACCATCGAATAAATAAGATTTATAGGAAGTTTTGTTAGAATAAAATATTAAAAGTAAATATTTATAACTACCGAAATTTATCTTAAATTATATTCAAACGCTTTATAATCAATGAATATTCAAATATTCTTAAGTTACACAAGAATATAATTCGAAGTATATCAAGATTTTGTTTATCTTCATGAGGCATTAAATATATGACATCAATGCGTTTAGAAATGTACAGAAATTTTGTAAATATTATCTTAACAATAAATGCTGGAAACAGACATGCAGCAATTAACATGGTTCTGATGAGTTAATATAGCGATATGGTTTCAAATATTTGCTCCAGCTATTTTATATCTACCACTTCGAGGACTACAAAAGCACCTAAAAGAATCAGTGAAAGCATTGCACATGCTATGAAATGATCCTCGCTTGCCTGTGATGGCTACGGGGTTTTACTTATTACTTAACATGAACTTTTGCGCACATCTACTCACACATTTTCAAAAACCAATATCCTCTGTGCTTCCAATGTAAAACTGTCCTATATATAGCACATGCCTGATAGCTTACGCCTACTTATAAAACAAAAGCACAGTCAAGTTGTATTAAATGACTTTCGATTATTCGTTATTGTATATGGCTTCTATCTAACCGGTATTTCAAATTAACTTACATGGTAGAATTTTGTAATAGTTTTCTATGCGTAAATTATACAAAGCAAAATTGAAAATAGAAAGAACGCGTTTATATTCACCACTTGCAATCTGCAAACAGTGAACTAATGTAGAGCATTGACCTGCTATTCATTTATCTGTGATATAACAGTGATTTATTGTGCTACGAATAAAGCAACTGTATATCATCACCTGCTACAACGCTTCTCAGCATGGGATACCCGTACAACTCGAGGGAGAAAAATGACACTACATGAGAACGAGGTTACATTCTATGAGGTTGCGTCAAAGAGGGAAAGTATATACTCTATTGAAATCACGTTTGAATATTAAATTATCAATACACTCTTTAAGATATTGCTGTACACCACAGACTTTATTAATCCACACATTCAATGCTGTTCAATTTTTTAGAGATAAATTCGTTATGAGAAAACTGACCTTTTCATTTTCAAATGTGTGTTTAGGGCCGCGAAACTTAATCAACATTTCCTAGGCATATATAAAGATTAGGGATCCAATGTAACATAGAGCCAGAAATCATGATGGTTGTAGCCTTTTTTATTGGGTTTGTTGCTGTTGCTGTGCAGATCCAGATCAGAACGGACCTAAATGATATATAATCAAGAATCAACCAAATCGTATTAGAGGTATGAGTGTCTCCTGAATCCTGTTTTTACTTCTTTTCGCAAGACAGTCAAGCTTGTTTCTTGGAACTTTGCTACTCTTTCTTTTACGTAATAAACACATAAACACTTCCACGTTAATTATGCTGTTACTGATTCTATTGTTATTGTTAATTGGTGATGATGCTGCTCGTTGTATTAATGTTGGTGAGGACGGTTGTGCTCCTAGATAGTAGAGATGACTTGAAATGTTGATTGTGGTGATGTTACCGGTTCTGCAATGGAGCTAGTGAGGGTGATGATGTTGTTGTCGTATATGTTTGAATCTAGGAATATGTCTGATTCAGCCCACATACGAGCAAAAGCATGTTACTCTGAATTTTTGATTTGTTCCTCGATGCGTAATGTATAATGGTTTATATATCTATATATCATGCTTAAAGAAGAATATTGATGATAGTGACTTCGAAGTTTCGGCCAGCTAAGCTATCGTTTGAATCTGATGCATTGAAGTTAATCTTGGCGTTATATATTCTCTTTTGAGAAACATTTTCTTTGAAAATTTGTCGGTTTGACTTGTGTGGTTAATTAGTTTGCAGGGTGGGTTGGAGAAATTTTGCAGGGTGTTTGGAGAAATTGTTATTGATCAAATTTGAGGTTATATTAATGTTTAGAATGTTTTCAAGCATGTAGAACTTTGTAAACAGGTGTGTATATTTAGGGGAGCCTGCTTCAACTGATAGGATTATTTCTTAGTGATTTACAAAAAAGAATGTAGGTAGGTATAGGAAGTTTTAATCAGAGGATGTGAAACTGTAATTTAATATAAAAAATTGATTTCAACGTTTAAAATATTAAATTCTAAGTCATTTGCTCCACAAAAGTATACAGTACTCCTTCACATTAATGTAAAATTTGTTTTCATTATAACGGATGCACACACGCACACACACACACACACACATACATACACACACACATACACACACACACACAAACACACACACACACACATACACACACACATATATATCCGTCTCTTCGTTGCTGCGGTGGAGTCTGTGTTGTTGTACGAGTGTGAGACTTGGACACTGATCAAGAAACTCACTCACATGGTGGATGGGTGCTACACGAGAATGCTGAGGATGGCTCTGAATATTAATCAGTATGCACTGAGGATGAATATCTCAGAGTTGTAGGAGATCCTCCAAATAGTTAGCACGGAAATAGCACAGAAGAAATTGAAGTTAGCTGGACATGCTTACCATCATTCAGAGTTGATACTGCACCCAGTGATCCTATGGGAGACCCTACGCGGACACACTAGAATAGGGAGAACGAGAATAAAATATGTTGGTGCCCTAAGGATAGACACTGGTCTTTGGGGGGGGGGGCATGGCAGCGATGATGAGAGACAAAGCCCGCTGACGAGAACTCGTCCATGGATCTCGGCAGTTTTACCCACCCTATATATATAGGGCAATGGAACTGAATCCGAAACGACGTGATTGCATGAGATTCTTAAACACACACCCATGCCTGTATTCGTAAAAATAATTCTATAAATTTCGGAGATATCAAAAGCTTCCATGCTATCCGTAGATATTGATGTTTAGAGCCAAGAACTTTTCCTCGGAGATACAAATTTAAACTATTTAGGGCATCACCAAAGAAACAGTTTGTTATTTGACTAAGAACTCACACCTACCTATAACATACAAATTTATCTAAATTTGTAAACCAAATATCCTGAACCTTTGAAGTCTATGACTGCACCTTCTTTCTCACTAACGTTGCACCGACTGTTTATTTCATTTAATTTCTATAAATACCACCCTTTCATTTCCCTGCAGAAATACTGGTATCTGCAGCTTCGTGAACCACTAAAATATAAAGATTAAAACTGAACGTTACTTCATGAAACAGGAGTTATCATCATTATTTCTACAGTGTTTCAGGATAAAAAAATAAACGCTTGTTTATAGCATCACTCAGATTCTATTCTCACATCAGATTAAAATAACATTAGATAATAGGATATAGCGTTGTTTCTCTTCAAAAGTGTTGTTTGATTTTTAAAAATTGCATCAGATTTCAGAGGATGGTTATATTTAAACGTGAATTTAAACACACTTTGAAATTTCAAAACATTTGCTTACTAGGTATATCAGATGACTTTACAATTTTTGTAAGTGGCAAAGATATTTGTTTTAGAATCTTGACTTATTCTTTTTTGCTAAAACTCTGAGCCGAACCGATGTTTACTTTAGAAGAGTTAATTAGAGATATCTTGTTAAAATTGTAAAAATAAAATCATTTTCAAGATCTTTGCATCTATTTTTCTCGACAGTTATATACAAATACATATGACTTTGTGTGTGCATGCGTGTGTTTGTATTCATTATACATATATGCACATTATATATATACACACACACACGCACGCACACACACACACACATACACACACACACACATATATATTTATATATATATATATATATATATTATACATTATATATTACAAAGAGAGAGAAATACATATGTATATGTATGATTTTGTTTCTATACATGTATATGT
>NC_068989.1:78370286-78374113 GCF_001194135.2 Octopus bimaculoides
TGTGTGTGTGTGTGTGTGTGTGTGTGTGTGTGTGTGTATGTGTGTGTGTTTGTGTGTGTGTGTGTGTATTATATATACATACATTACGTAAAGAGAAAGAGAGAAATACATATGGATATGTTTGTTTTTGTATCTATTCAAGTATATATACACACACATATAACGTGATTGTGCAATAAGATGTGTCTGTGTATGGATGCTATCTATTCATGGTTGGACGGATGCAGATAGATAGACACTTACAGCCACAAATTTATATACGAAGAGATAAAGATAAGGAGAAAACCGTAGTTGCTAAGTAGATTGGTATGATTAAATACATAGATCTTGTTGTGCTGAGAGTTACGATGCCCCCTTGAAGAAATAGACTGGCCCGAATAATGTACAAATGGTAACGAACCGAGTGAGTTCGAGGTTCAGAGTTCGGAGTCGAGTGAAGTTTGTGTTAGTTCGCAGTGAAGTCTGAATGGGTTGGTTTAGTTCACAAGGAATATTGATTGTTTTTCGTAAAGAGATTTGTTAGTTCATTACATTGTTTTTACTGTTGTCTTGTTATCTTATTTATTGTACGTAAGAAATTACGTTACAACATCTGGCGACGATGGCTTCAAAGTTGACGTAAGTTGCTGAACAATTTGTTTGTGATACACCTTGTTCGATAATGGAATACCTATTAGCTTCCATAGTACAGTTGCAAAAGCAACAAGATCAGGAACAGGAGTTATAAAAGCAGCTATTACTGCAAGCACTACAACAACAACAATTATTGGAGCTATATTCCATGAAGTCCAAAAGTGAGGCAAGTCTGTTTTCGCCAGACGGTGTTTCGAACACGAGTAATGAATTCACTTATAACCCAGAGAAGGATATAACATTTGCATCCTACTACAAAATGTACGAAGAGATTTTTAAGCAAGATTACAAATCATGGACGGACGGGCGGACGAACAAAAAGTGTGATAGTTACTGCGAAAATTACCTAATGTCACATTTCGATGGAAAACATGCATGGCAAGAGTCTTCGTCGTCAAAAATGAAACCGATCTGTTTGGTACCGATTGGTTAGAATTATTCGATTTATGGGACCTCCTCATAAAACTCTATTGTAAAAATGTAAATGGTTGTCCCTTTAAAAATAATTCGTCTGGAGAGTTAAAGAGAAATTTTTTTTTTTAATGTTTCCGCAAGTACTTCCGGACAAACTACGCCCATACTCAATGACTGAAGCGTATTTTGAATTCGATGACAACAATACACATGTGTGCAAGCCTACATGGAGAGTGTCTTTTGCGGCAATAAAGCAAGTGGACGATGAGTTGGACAGACTGGAGAAAAATTGAATAATTGAAAATTGGATTACGCGAAATGAGCAGCTCCGACTGTACGCATAAAAAAAGAAACTAAAAAAATTAGGCTGTGTGCCGATTTTTCGACCGGTTTAAATGACTGTTTAAAAATGAACCATTATCCAAAACTAAAGGGAGGAAAAAAATTTTCAAAAATCGATCTGTCTCACGCATATCTACAAATCAAAGTAGATTAAAAAATCCTCAAAACTGTCAACGGTTAACACGCACAGAGGTATATGCAAATACAACAGACTACCTTTTGGACTGAAGGTAGCACCTGAAATATTTCAACAGGTGATGGACGCGATGTTACCAAATTGTCAGTTTTCTGTTCCTTAATTTGATGACATGTTAATCAAAAACAAATCGCAGAATGAGCATATCAAACACGTGCAGTGTGTTTTTAAAACATTTAAGAATTATGGTTTCGCATTCAGTGAAGAGAAATGTGATTTTTTAAAAATGTTTGCCTAAAATCAAATACTTAGGTCAAATCATAAATAAGAATGGAAGATGTTCTGACCCGTCGAGAGCAGACGCAATCAAGAATATACCTCCCCCAACGAATATACCGATATTACATGTTTTCTTTGGCCTAGTAAATTACAATTAACAGTACATTCCAAATATACATAAATTGAGAGCGCCATTAAAGGATTTACTAAAAAAAGAAATAAAATGGAATTGGTCAGCAAAGTGCCAAAACGCATTTGAAGACATAAAGAAAATACTAATATCTGGCTTGTCACTAGCACATTTCGATGCTAGAATGGAATAGGAGCAGTCTTGCTACACGAGTATAAAGATGGAAATATGAAACAAGTACTTCATGCCTTACGTTCGCTTATAGCAGCGAAAAAAAAAGTATAGTCAGATACAGAAGGAGGCTCTATTGATTATTTTTGAAGAAAAATTTTCTTAAATTTCTACAAGGTCGAAGTATTTTGTTACAGACAGACCGCCGACCATTATTATCAATTTTTGGATTAAAGGGATTGCTTACCCATAGAAGGAACCGACTGCAACGATGGGGTACAATATTCTTGAAATACAATTTTAAGACGCAGTATATTCCGTTGAGCAAAATTGGCCATGCAGACTGCATATCGAGGCTAATTCCCAAAAGCGTGGAACCTATAGAAGAGACCATGATAGCGTCATTGCAGTCAGAAAAATGAAGTAAGAAGCATTTTGTGTAATGTAATCCAAGAACTGCCGGTGACAGCGCATGCTATTAAAATGATATCCGTAGAGGATAATTACATTACAAGAATGAAAGAAACATTGAAAAATAAGCTTAATAACAATACAAATTCAAATAATTACTCACTTTTCGAAGATGTCAACCAGTTAACGATGCTTATTATCTCATCATTGTGGATATCTATAGAAAGTGGCCAGAAATATGCAGATGTAATAAACCCACAGCAAAGACAACAATAAAGTTCCTATTCGAGTTATTTGCTCGATACAGTGTGCTCCAGACACGTTAGTTTCAGATAATGGAAAACAATTCACAGGATATGAATAAAGAAATTCCGGCAAAATACATACCATAGAGAAAATCTTTACACCGCCATAACACCCAAGGTCAAATTGGCTGCCTGAAAGATTGGCCGACACCTTCAGAAGAGCTCTAATAAAAGTTAGGAATGAACTAGATAATGACGAGGTAGTAACGACATTTTTGAAAGTATGTAAAATAACGCCAAACCCAAATACTAATACAAATAAGTCATCAGCAGAGGTAATGTTCACGCGTAAAATAAAATCGATCTTCGATAATTTATTACCAAGAGAATATACATATAAAGGAAGGTAAAAAGAATACATCTGAAGGAGTTACAAGAAATATTACACAATATTTCGAAGTAGGAAATTAAGTTCATCTTTAAAAAATTTACCAAAAACGGTAAAGAAGGTTGGGAGGATGGCTGTGTAATCCAAAGAATAGGTAACACGATGTTTTTAATTAAAGGACAACGGTCGGAGCATAAGAGACACCTTAATCAGTTAAAGATGAGACATACAGAAGAACGAAGGGTAATACCAATATATATATATATATATATATATATATATACATATATATATAGATATAGATATAGATATAGATATAGATATAGATAGATAGATAGATAGATAGATAGATAGATAGATAGATAGATAGATAGATAGATATACACATACATATATACCGCCAACATTGGCCAAACGATCTGAATATTAGTTTCAAGGTTCATCCAAGACTGTGACCACGGGCCATACGTCCCCTGCCCAATTCAGTATCATAACATATAGGTACACTGCGACACAATTTCTTTTTCTCAGCAGGCCCTACCCTGTTTAACATTGTCACAACAGACAGACAGAAAGACATACAGATAGATAGATAGATAGACAAACTGTGGATGAATAAATATAAGCAGGTACACACAAACATATATATATATATCTATATATATTTTCATCAATATA
>NC_068989.1:78374133-78377009 GCF_001194135.2 Octopus bimaculoides
TATATATATATATATATGTATGTATGTATGTATATATATATACACATATATAAACATATAGGTATATACATGTGTGTGTAAAAATGTTACCAAATTGTTATATACCAAATTGTTATATATATATACACATAGGCACATATATGCATATGTACATGTACGTATATGCATGTATGTGTATCGCAATTTTAAATTTCCAAAATTATTCTCTGAAAAGCAGCCTATTATTTATCGTTTAGAAAGTGACAAATATATCCGGAAGCCACCGTCTGATCAAAAGTAAATTCAGGATAAATAAATAAATAAATAAATAAATAAAAAGAAATATATAATGTAAAATCAAATGAAAATACAAAATAAAAGCCATTATAATGGCTTGCAATTCTAAGTTAGCGATTCAGTCATAAAAGGCAGAAACCATGCAGTTTCCTTACAATTCACTGAAAGTAGTTGAAATAAACGCAGTTCTCTGTTCTCGTTGTCATAACTCTTGCGACCCCGAAGGCTACTTAACCACTGACTAAATATTATTTTTGATGTCACACGACAAATTCAAGTCACATGAATAAAACTGACAACAATAGGACACGTACCTCCAATGGAGTCTACGAAAGACGCAGACAATGTTCATTATTGCATTGTAACTAATAGCTATGTATATGATGTATGAAAGCAAAAGGGTGTGTTTAGATGGGTTGCACAATAATAGAACTATTAGATAAGACTTGACTGATTCGCAGCAAGATATATCTTAGACGCCATTATAAATATTCATATGTGTGTGTGTCTGTGTACGTATGTATATATATATATATTATACAAACATGTAAAATTATGTGTACAAGTAAATAAGTGCACAAGGATCTTCATGTAGTAACTTCGACGGCGTAGCGTATCGTATAAACACGCACGCACACACATATACAAATGCACACACATGCATTCACACGAACACGCAAACACACTCACAGATAGATAGATGGATAGATAGATAAAGAGAGAGAGGCGGATAGATAGATAGATAGATAGATAGATAGATAGATAGATAGATAGATAGATAGATAGATAGATAGATGAAATACGTGAGATAGGGGAAACAGAAGTATAATGATAGAAAGATGAACCTACAGAGATACATCCATATGTTTGTGTGTGTAAATATAATATACATACATACATACATACACACATACATACATACGTACATACATACATACATACATGCATACATACATACATACATACATACATACATACATATATACAAGGCACATGTACCAAAACATGCGTCACTAAAGAATATTACAGCCGAAAAAGAGAAAATTTGGAATTCAGAACTCTGTTCAATAGAATAGTGGTCCACAATGTGTTTGCCTAACTGGACTCACATCTCTTTTTCTCATAAGGATAAATATGAATCTGTTAGATTCTATTCTGCTATTTCCTTTCTCAAGTCTTTTTTTTTTTAATTTTGTTTATACTTCTTCTTGTACTGAAACGTACATTGGTAGATAATTAATTTAATTAATTTAACTAATTCAATTCAACCACGAATTTGCATGATTTTTTATATATCTTTACGAAATTATCGTCTGCATGAATTAAAATTATCTTATATATTTTAACATATTCTCCATTATTAACAAAAATGTTGAGTTTTATGGGATTTCTTTCCATAAATTCAGAGCACATCATATACAAGTATTATTTTCATATTCGCAAATTTACTCCTGTAAACTACCAGCAAAATATGAAGAATCGATATTAGAAATCTTTTTTGGAAACTTCCAAATTAAAGGACGAATTTAATTCAACCTTTTTACACCTATATGTATATATATATAATATAATATAGGATAAATTCTTTATAAGAATTTATCAAGTAGTCAGCGTGAAAAAACCTCATAATGAAAAAATAACGAAAAATTTCGTAATGAAAAGATTCATCGTTTCTCCATAGATATATTTAAATATATATAAAAAGGGCATTAACTGTGTGAACCACAAACAAAGGTGAAAGCGGGCAAATGAATAAAAGACCTAAGACCCCGTACGAATGACGATAATAATCGAAAATTGAAAAATTCAGACATACTCGTATCACCGTGATTTCGAACTTTGGGAAATATGCTTAGTTTTCCTCAGTTTGTCTTTCTGACCCTACGGTTATAGAGTTTGGTCATCTCAACCAATGTGTGCGATGACCGTTTTTAATGCCGCAGCAAATTTAAAAAGATGATCGAACTGAATAAAATTATTGAAATACATACGAGGTTGTTATTGTTTATAATAATATCAATGGTTTAATGTGTTACCTTTATGGATTTTACGCTTGCTGAGCGACTGATGTTATTTTAAACAATAATGCCCTCTCATATATACAAGTGTATGTATATATGTGTATGTTCGCGTTTGTCTGTATGTATATGCAGGACACCGCCTGAATTAGAAAAACTGAATTACATATAATTTATAGCTTTTAGCTAGAGAAAGCAGTTTGTTGATCTTTCATCAGAAGGTATCTTGACTTTGATTTTCAAGTTCGCCTAACGTAATGTACATACAGAAGCTATAGATAGTAAACAAAATCTAACTTACCATCTAGCATCTAGATTCTAGTCGATAGCCTAAATTATATTATTTGTTCCTTTGACGGCTCATTTTTAATTAAATATCATATACTTATGTAGAACATGAACAAAGTTCAACCAAGGCCAGGAGAAGTCGATCCTGTAAACAAGGAGGTGTTACCAATTAATAGAGGAGTTTTATGAGTTATATATATTTTATGTCTACTTGTATTCATATGAATACATACATACATATATGTGTGTTTGTGTGTGTTTCCATGTGTGTGTGTGAATGTATATGTGGTCATA
>NC_068989.1:78377389-78381182 GCF_001194135.2 Octopus bimaculoides
TATATATATATATATATATATATATATGTACGCTTCTGTACACTCGGGCGTAAATAAACGACAAGTTACTTTCTAGTAACTCCAGCTGAAAACAATGTTTCTTTGTTTATATATTTTTATCTACGTCACACTCTTTGTCTCCTCATTTTTGTTATCATCCCGCTCACTCTATTTGAATTTACCTCTCTCTCTCTCTCTCTCTCTCTGTCCCTTGTATGTCTCTCTCGCCTCATAGATTTTATTAATCCTGAATGTCCTCCTTGTACTTTCGTTTTGTTTTCTCTCTGCTAGTCTCTTTTATCATTCACTTCTTAATCTTGATTCCGCAGAAGTTGTCAAGAATGAGATGATACATTTATGCTTCATAGTTCAATTTATTGACGCATTCTACACTGTGTTCAAATGTTAATTCAATTAGTTTCTATCTTAGATTTATTTCCTTCATAACTTCTACGCGCATATACAAAGCGTCCAAGAAATGTTAAAACAACTTAGGAGATTTATCCTTTGAGTAATGGAATTGTTCTCAGTAGCTTCGCTAAGATACTTTTACTTTGGTTTTTTTTTTTTTCGATGATATTTTCATGCTTTCCACGCTTCAATAAATAGACGGCGTCGAGTACTCTCCTGTGTAATTTCATTTTACTATATCAAGTAGACTTTACTTAAAGTTCCTTTGCCGAGTTTCACGCCCTGTCTGATATTTGCAGGGTTTTTTGTTTCGTGTTGCTTAGTTCAAGATTAATTGTGATCGCTCAGACACAGACGAGATACATATGAACGAAAGCGCTCCAAGCATAACCACCCTGCCATGAATTTTTGTAGGAATGTGATTATCAGCGTTCCTCAGGGTTAGACTTGTAAGAAATTTGACACCTATGTTTTAATAGGAAAATAAAACGCTTGGAAGGTCCCACTTCTTGACCTATGCAACATTTGTGCTTCTCTCCTGACGTGGATGTGAGTTACCCACCAATGTCATATGCATGACACCATCAAAACATTCAGAGAAAATGTATGATCCATCATTTCGTTAGTTACTATTCACACATATCGAATTAGCAAAGTCATAAAAATGCCGAGATATATTCCTGCTGGCATTTGTTTCTACTCTCTGAGTTCAAATCCGCCGAAGTCAACTTTACGTCTTGCATTTCAAGGATTGATGAAAATGTAACAATCCAGAGCGCTGGATAGACAGAACTATAAGTATTGTAAACGGAAGGGATGCGGTCCTTAATCCGGCTCTCTCAATCTTCTGAGTTCAAATTCTACCAAAGCCTACTTGATGGTAGACATAATGTGATGTCTCAAGCTACTGCTATCTAGCACCTTCGGATGGTCTCTACTCAACCGCTACACAACTGCTATTCGACTGCTAGTCAACACTCCTACCACAGCCAGACTACCTCTATTTATATGTCTTGGGGGTACCTACGTCTTCGCCTGGGTCGTCGACACACCACATAATAACATCGCATGGTTTTTGACCATCACCTGGGCTCTTGTATGTCTTTAGTGGAATCAAACCACCGGCTTAGGTATGTCTTCTCTCCTTCATACTAAACTGGAAGCACTGTAACGGGTCATAGGAAATGCCTGTCATCCTCACAAGCAAAAATAAAAACTGTATAAACACCTAGCTTTTGCATTGCTTTCAGTAAAGCTTCTATTAATAAAGTATACTTTGGAGTTTCAAACTATGTGATATACTATAAATAACAGATGGAATATTAAAACCATTTTTTTGTAAATATGGCAACTGCTTTTATTTCACAATCGGAACAGTTCTACATCCTCTTGATGCAATTTTATTTATTGATTGATTGATTGATCTATGTATTTATTTATTGCCTGTTAACGGTATAATTCGAAGGGTAGTGATCTAAAGTCATCTTTTATCTGCGGTTATGCAATATTGTCAATCCATTTATGACAATTTTATATTTTCCTCCTCCAATCATAACACACGTCTTATATGATTTCCTAAACCATTATTTTAGAAATATCCACTCATTTGTCTTTTTATGTCAAAGTTAACGGAAAATATCCTGAAGAGATTTATGAATTTTGTCATTTCCTTATTTCTTCAACTGCTTTCTTAATTTGTTATACGGGCTCAAATTGGATTTATTCGAGCTATTCAATGGGTTAACTATTCGTTACGATGATTCATATTTCTAGATGCGTAATCTTCTATTGCTGTTCATTTTAGCTTTTGTCTTCTTTGCATCACTACAGCCATTCCACGTATCTCACGTAGCTTTTTGCTTCATGGTGAACGAGCCGCAGAATTTATCGTAAAATAGAAATCAGCTAAACGAGAAACGAAATATAATGGAAATATGTTCACACAGAATTACATAGCAACGCAATTTATTTCGGTTATTGGTAGCTGCAGTATTTCATAAGGCAAAATATATTCAAACACTGTCCACACTTACTGAGAAATATTTCAAAAGTTTATGCGTAGCATTGGGACAATATTATTTCCAATTCTGAATTGGATCATATATATATTCATCCACTCAGATAGGTAGATAGATAGATAGATAGATAGATAGATAGATAGATAGATAGATAGATAGATACATGCATGCATGCATACATACATACATACATACATACATACATACATACATACATACATGCATACATACATACATACTTACATGTACTTTGACCTTGTACATTTCATGAATCAAATATATAAGAGTGAGTGAATATTTTTGCAACATATTTTGGGGTAAATCTAACCAGGTATTGGTTCAGCCCCTTCTCTCTCTCTCCCTCTCTCTCTCCATCTCTCTCCCCCTCTCTCTCTCCGCCTCTCTCTCCCCCTCTCTCTCTCCTCTCCCCCTATCTCTTTCTTTCACCCCCTCTCTCTCCCTACTTCCCTCTATATCACCCCAGCTCTCTTTCTCTCTCTCCTTCAAGCTGTCACATCATAAATGTCCTTTTTGGTCTACGATGTGAGAACCGATAGTGCGCCTTGTCTTCTCATGATTTCATGGGCAACTAAATCAATTAATGAAATCATGATACATATTACCAGGACTCAATTAGCTGGAATATACAGAGAACTGTCACTAATTAGAAATTTTCCCAGATTCTGAAAAGATAAACCTAGGACAAGCAACTACAACAGGATTTATTTTGACCAAACTAGCAATAGCTAACGTAAAACGTATGATAATTTCGACAGAATTAAGCAGTTAGTAAAATCCTGTTCGATGATAGCAGGACTAAATAACTTGGCAAATATAGGGGAAAATATTACTTTAGACAGCCTCCAAGGCTGATACATATGCAAGAACATATGATAGGCTCGATAAATCAACAGAACATAGTACGCTTCAAGCTAAAGATGATTACACACAAAAAAAATGTTTATTATTCTTTTGTAGATCGAGCTCCAAGATATCAGGGCAAAAGAAACGTACTGAACTAAGAAAATGTGAATGTTAGTAATTTATCAAAGAACACATTAACAAAGAGAGTGAACAGATCGCAAAGTGTTGAAAATTATACACCTACTCATATAAAATGAAAATAAATTATATCACCTCATTCTGCCGAAATTCCACGTAGTCGAACATTTATTTTAAACAGGTCATAATACTAATGATGAGTTACTTCCTAGAAATATGCGCGGATTCTATCAAAGAAAGGAAAGATTATATCATTGCGAATATCTTTAATTTCCCTACTGGAATTATTGCAAATAGGAACGCAAACTGTTAGAGATGGCAGTAGGTTTCCTCTGCTCGCAATATATATATATATATATATA
>NC_068989.1:78382060-78389225 GCF_001194135.2 Octopus bimaculoides
ATATATATATATATATATATACGTGTTACTTTCAGTTGGTGTCCGTCTAACTTTCATCCTAGTGTTTAGGCCAGAAGTATTTATAAAATAAGTACCAGACTTTAAAAGAAGCAAGGCGTCAATTTATAAATTGGTCAATAAGCGACAATTTTTAAGAAATGTATTAGTTTAACGCTAGGCTGTTTGAAATCATTTCACAATAGTGCATTGTTATTGTATATTAGCATTTAATATACGCTGAGGTACATCCTTCTAACATCTTGGTACCAAACTGTTAATATCAAATTGCATCCTTTGAACTCCTCATAACAACTGATTCGCTGCTGTAACGCTAAGAGAAAATTACTTAGAGCTACATTGATGTAAACACTCCCGTTCATTTTCATCACGTTAACTATACTACTTCTTTGACTTCCTTTGGCAGCAGTTAAGAAATGACTAACTCACAACAACAATTATACAACGGAAAGATAGCATACTATATACTTAATACATTCTTCGGTAAAACAAAATCATTTCTTTATATAGTTTCTTATAAATGTTTTATATTTTTAAATATTGATTTTATGATGTCAGAGGAAAATATTTGTTTTACTGTGTTGATAGTATATCACTAGCAATTATGTCATTTTACACAATGATTACTAATCCAAGTGTAATGTTGCAATTGCATAAGAATTGTATTTCCAAACTGTATATTTATTACATTTATATCCCATTGTTAACTGAATATTGCTTGTATCATTTCACAACGTTATAGCTTTATGAAATGATGGAAACATTTATGATAAATTGGCCACTACAACAGGACTGTTCCATCCGACATATGCAATGCTTTTAACAATCAATAAATTATAGATGGATATGACATATTATTATTGCGAAAGCCATGTATGTGCTTAAGTGTATACATTCTATATTTGGTTACTCTAACTTTGGAGGCTTCAATGCAATGTCGATAAAACTTATGACACATTCTCATGTCAGAAATTACAAGCTTCAATTTAAAGCTGTACGCTTACAAGGATATGCTCTCAAACTCAGAAATTTCAAGTTAGTTTCTTATTCAATATCTCGTGATTGTACTTCATAATATTTTAAAAGCTAGACTTTATATTCACTGGGTAATGAATTTAGTGAAAACAAAATAGAATAATAAATGGACTACAGAAACGTTCACTAACAATTCATACATATTCTGTTCATTTGGGTGCCTTGAATACATAGTAGGTTCTAAAACAATCGCCTTCAAATGTGTCCTTTAGTGGTGTCACACAGAGAATCATTTGATGTGTATACAATGACCCTTTAAGAGAATCAACCAGCTAGAACGGCTGATACCTGTTCCCACAGGGAAGACTACCAGGCAGAACGACAAACTTGACCACCAGAAAAACAAGACGTCACCAGTAATTTAACGAATCAAAAATCTGATCCATTCGCGGAAAAAATATTATAAATACACCGGATTCCAAAAGATACCGTTACAAGCGAGAATTCCTGCCCGCGACGGAAAAAGATTTACAGAAACTTTAAACCAAATCCCTTTTTTTACTATCTTCATTTATCTCTTGTTTTTTCTCCCTCTTATGACAAACTTTGATGATATTTATTTCTTGTCAGCCACTACTAGCACTATTGAATTTTGTTCATTTAAACAAGTTGATCAACAGTCTTTTTTATATTATTGACTGTTATGAACATTTAAACTTGTCAACATTGAAACATTTACACATGTTTTTCTAATTCATGATTCTAAATTTGTCTGTTATGAACATTTAAACTTGTCAACAATGAAAATTTTAAGCATGTGTTTCTAATATATAATTCAAAATTTTAGTACTGATAAACAAAAAAATATTGATGAAACTAGTATATACGCAAATAAACTTATTTTAAAACAATTACAAGTTTTTCGAATTTAGAGGCATTTTCAACAACAAATTTCCCTACATATATATATGTGTGTGTCTGTGTGTGTGTGTGTGTCTGTGTTTGTGTATGTGTGTGTGTACCTATATATATATATACGTATATATATTTAAATATATATATAGATATATAGATATATATATTTGTATGCATATGTATAAACATATAGCGTGTTCGTGTCTGTGTGTGTGTGTGTGTGTGTGTGCGTATGTATGGTCATACTAAATGTTGCAGTTTTGAGTTGGCTTCTATCATCTGCATATGTGCGCACACGCCTATATACATACGCACATAACTATGTATATATAGAGGAGAGTGGGACAGACAGAAAGACGGACGGACTGATAGATAGATAGATAATAGAGCTACATAAACAGACAGACAGACAGAAAGACAGACAGGCAGACAGGCAGACATACAGACAGACGGACAGATATATAGATAGGTAGATAGATAGATAGATAGATAGATAGATAGATAGATAATTGTAATCGTAGAGTAGCTCATTAAGTTTTGATTTATTCTAGAAAAACTGGAATGTAGCCCAAATAAGAATAATGTAGTTAGATTAGATCTAACGCAATTAAAAACCATTAAACCAACTTGCCTGCTGTGCGTATGAGTCTCACAGTCGAACATATAAACGGTTGATCGAGTAACTATAGAGGAAATGGTAAAACAAATATGACACTAAATAAAATTTAATAAAAGGCAAATATTCGAATAGCATTTATTGTATCGTAAAGAATACAGGTATACATTTCATTGAGAAAACTACAGAACTAAAATTAAACTATAATGCACCATAGAATTAATTGCCATTTCGGAATTGTTTCAATATCAGAAATTCTTTTCATATTTATTTGACTACTATAAGACGGAAATTGACGATTATGAATTTTAGAATAATAGATAAACTATATTGTGCAACGGTCGTAGAGGTCATAGCACTAAAGTCACAATGTCAATGTGTGTATCTATAGATACAAATATACATACCGACGTGTGTGATTGTGTGTATGTATGTATGTATGTATGTATATATGTGTGTGTGTGCGTGTGTGTGTGATTGTGTGTGCGCGCCTGTAAGTTTATGTATGAATGTTCACAGTTACATATTTATATGATTAAGTAATCGTTTAATTTAGAAGATTAATTTTAGAATACGGGTACCCATACAATGTAATACTGTTCCATACAGAGATATTCCATTCTTATTTTGTAATGTTCGTTTGTTATAAATTCAGTAAATTTCCTAACGTAAGTTTGGCTCGCTCAAAACGGTACAATCATTAAAACAGAGCACTGCTAAAATATTATATGAGGATGCATAATTGTCCCCAGGTAACTAGGCCAACTGTTTTCACCCATACTTCTTAAATAGTTTAAATCATTGCCTCTCTGTTCTTTCACTAACATGTTTTCCAAGCTTTCTTGCAAGACGCCATTGCTTTGCATTTTTAGCGGGCATTCACGAAATATCAAACTATATGTTCCGAGAACAAATTAACGGATGTGAATTCGTACCACAACGTCATCCTGCTCTAAACCAATATTTGACCCATCGTAACTTGTCTCTGGTTATGTTATGTTAAAGATTTCAAATAAGAATAAAAGGACTTTGTACAACATTACCTACTATTAGAAATTTCAGTCTTTATGCGCAAGGAAAGAATTAATGATGTATATTCTTTGGATCATCTTCAGTAATCTTCGATTTATATTTCAAACTTATAATCGTGCAATAGAAGTGATTATCTCCCCATACCTTAAAAATCCTGTTTGAAGTACTGAGGTTGTGAACACTAAACGTATTCAGACATAGTGTCGGTAATAATTGAGCTGATATGAATACAAAGCGACACCTCTTCTAACGCATAAGGAAAATAAATGAGTATGGAATTGCAACTTCAAGCTATCATCAACGCTCGGAAACAACGTACCGAAAACGGCTTGTGGAATTTTCTCGTATTCCAAACCATATGAGGATCTTTTACGCAGTGTTCTTAATGTAGCTACTATTGTAGAACTCCCTGAAAACACGTGAAAGTAGTTATTGAGCAGAACTTTTAATCGTAGCTTTGTTCACACTCAGATGGTTATTCTTTGAGCTTTGTATATACTCGAACAGCAACCAGTTGAACTTTATCGTTATATATCGATTCATAGTTGTATTTTCTATAAATGCATCCAAGCACGTTTTGCATTTCTTCGCTAATGTCCAAGTTTACAAATGTCCTTTTACATACGCATGCGTGTCTGTGTGGTGAGAAGCTTGCTTCCCAATCACATGATTCTGGATTCAGTTTCACTACGTGGCACTATGAGCAAGTGTCTTACACTATAGCTTCGGGCCGACTAAAGTCTTAGCAATGGATTCGGTAGATGGAAACAGAAAAAAGCCTATCATGTGTATGTGTGTGTATGTGTGTTTGTGTGTCTGTCTGTCTGTCTGTCTGTCTGTCTGTCTGAGTCTGTGTTTGTCCCACCCCACCATTTGACAGCATATGTTGGTTTATTTACGCCCCCGTCATTTAGTGGTGCAGTAAAAGAAACTGATAGAATAAGTACCATGCTTTAGAAAACAAGGAGTGATGTCGATATGTTCGATCAAAAAACTCTTCAATGCGGTGCTCCAGCATGGCTACAGTCAAATGACTGAAAAAACTAAAAGATAAGATATACATGAGTAATTTTAAAATTAATAAGTGACATTCAAAGCTAGAATCGATATCGATTCTTCACACACAAATCAGATCCGAATCTAACACTACAAGCGCAGGGCTCACCTTTATTGTATGTACGGATATACCAACAAATTTGGAGGCTGTATTGTAAATTATATCTATGTTTATAACTTACGTCCACAGGTAGTATATATTTGTTCTCCTTCATTTATTCTTATTTAGAACTCTATCATTATCATTGTTGTAGTTATTGTTGTCGTTTTCGCTGATACAGTTGTCGCAGTCGTTGGTATTGTTACATTTATGCTGGAAGAGCAGATTATCTTATATTAGATTTTGTATTAAACTAATATTTAAGCAGAATACAAACACCAAGGTAACTGTACAGATGTATCTGTCGTCTGCCACTTTGCCGCCTACTTTATATCCACAGTATCAATGTAGAAATTTACAATCTCCCATTACAAGGGGCTGTATTGACCGCTTTCAATAGTGCTCTCCTTGATGGTTGAGTTCATTTTCAAATCAGAGATATTAACTTGTATGCGTAGGTACATATATATGCATGTGTATGCAATTATGTGCATATGTGTATAGTGGTGTATATTGGTGTGTTTGTGAACGTGTGTGTGTGTGTGAGAGAGAGAGAGAGAGAGAGAGAGAGAGAGAGAGGGAGAGAACTCAAATAACCGATTTGTAGCAAATGCCAATTTATCCAACCAAGCCAACAACAGTAAATTATCGAATACTATAGTGTATTCAATGGCAACACGCATACTATTGTAGGAACATGTGGCTACTCTAAACATATTTACTCTAAAGGAGTCAATGTGATTCATTAAGCCTCAGTGTTTAATTCCACTCTGTTGTCCGTCAGGTGAACCTGTGTTAGCTTCACGAGACACACCAACCTGATTCAGGAATTACTGATTCAATTGTTTCTTTACTCTCATCCTTTTTGCTATTACCACCAGCCTAGGTTTCTAACTAAAAATTATATCCAATCCTGTCCTCTGAAACGTTATCCCTCTGGAATTCTCTTGCTGCCCATGCGTTTCCCACAGATTGACGAACATAACAGCCATTAATGAAACCGATTTACGAGAGCCTGTTATCACCATGAGCTCTGATCCTTCTTCTGAACCCACCAAGTTCATAATTATATACGTATACACATATATTTGTTACATCTTTTGTATTGTGTCATGAAATGTGATGTGAATGTCCCTATGTTTGATCTGAATGGCCTCACTATTAATCTTTTAACAAATTTCAGTATTTTCGAAGACATATTTCGGATCTGTCAGTCTCCAAACTTTTAGATTCTGTGTTGATATTTATATATTTTTTTAAAACATTAAATGTCAAACACCTAGAATATCACGAGCATGTCGTTTATAACTTGCGAATCGAGATGAAATAATTAATTGATTGATCAAACGATTAATTAAACACGGTGGTATGAAACTCTCAGGAGAGCTGAACAGCAGAAGGTCTGAAGAAAAGAAATCACCTCAGGCAAGTATTTCGGTACTTAACTTCTTACACGGGCTACATTCGGGTCATGAGCGCTTGGTGTCTTCTGCTGACACGTTTTAGACGGTTGGACATGGGATATTTGTTGCGCATTCAAACGGTGTCGTGGTTTGACCTTTCATTCCGCTCCCTCTTCTTTCAAATTTATCTTCCTTGAGTTTTGAAATAGTGTTGATAGTCATGGCAACGGTGAAATGTCAACACTGCCGTCAACAGTGTTAACGCTACATCAACAGTGTCAACACTGCAGTCAATACTACCACCACGACTCGGTCAGAGTTACTTCCCTTCCCGTACGTTAAAATACATACATAATGCCCTCAAACGGTATGGAGGTCGATTTTGCTCCTCATCGACAACATCCAGCTAATGGTGATAAAAGAAGTGAAATGAAACCGGTGCATGGTTTTCTTATCGGTTTAATGACCCACCGATGATACAACAACGTCTGTTTCAATACACCATTTTACACCAAAGACCTAGCAAACCAATGACTAAAAATCAAACATGCGGTTTATTTTCGATATTTTTGAGAAAAGAAGACAAAGAAAAACACAGCATGAACAGAAAATAATCAGTTTTATATCTCAAATTGCGTTGATTATCTATTGAAACTTGGTTTAATTATAACTAGGCTTATTATTCGAAATTCATGAATTCAAATATAACGAGAAAGAGAAGTGGCATATAAAAAGTGGTAGCGACAACGAATAGGTGTCTTAAGAGCTTTAGATGAATTACATCGGTGTTGAAGCAAAGGCAGTATTGTCATTTATTCTCTGTAATTATCTTCAGCATTTAAAGTGAATAACGTTATTCGAAAAGAACGAATAATTATACACATATACATACATACATACATATATTTATATATATATACATACATACATATATACATATACCTTTATATATGTATATATATATATATATATATATATACACACATATGTATGTATATATTTTTTATATGTGTAATTACAAATATGTGTGTGCATATATACATATATATA
>NC_068989.1:78390607-78392064 GCF_001194135.2 Octopus bimaculoides
ATATATATATATATATATATATATACCAATGACGAGCGAATATCTAGGTGTAGTTAACTACATATACATACAAATATATATATATATATGTACCTGGCTTTGGGTGGAAGAAAATTCAGGAAGATCAGTTGATAATTATTTTATTCAACATATTCTCCTCTCAGATTCGCATACTTATTGCAGTGGTCCTTCACTTTTTTCTACGCTCTGTAAAAGCATTCGGAAGGTCGGACTTCCAGCCAAGACCTTCGCGACACCTTTAAAGCCACGAACTTTTCAGCACTATTTCAGGAGACATCTATTAATTTTAGAGTAATGTAAAACCCTAATCTCTTTCAAAGAAGGGTTTCCTGACTTGTATTACTCCAGCCATGATATGGAGGCCTCATGGAAATCCTCCAAAGGGAATATGTCCAAGACCATTACCACTGCCTCCATTGTGTTTACGCCCAGCATGGAAAGTGAGAGAAAGTCACATGGATCGAGGTCTGGGCTATAGGGAGTATTAGTGACAATTTAAATGTCCATCTCTGTGAAGAAGTTAGTTACCACATTCGAATTTTGAACTGGTGTATTGTCTTGCCGCCTATGGCGACGAAATCTCTTCAAAACCTTCACAAATTAATCATTGTTGACCGTCTGTCCAAGGCATCATCTACATCCGATGGATGTAGATGATGCTCTCGTTGTCGAAAAAGGGGATTAGTAACCTTCCCGATGGACTTTGTCTGTCTGGCCTGTTATTCCAGCGAAAAACAGATGCTCAGCTCATACAAGTTCATCCATAAGCTCTCAAGAGCTTTTCATAAGTTTATGTGGCATTTTTGCCCTCTTTAACGCCAGATGTTTATTGCATAGCCAGCTTCCAAATTGTGTTCACCTTCCGACTACATGCTGCAAACAGATCAACTGGATAAGTAGTGTTTAGTAGGGCGTGTTCAAAGCGTTGCTACAGCTTTCCCTTTCAATCCGGAATTACAAAATTTGCCAGATCAGCTTATTATATATCTTTAGTAACGACTGCAATAATCTGGCGCAGCTACAACAGCCTCTCCTGAAAAAAGTCTTTAAATTTCCTGAATGCACTCCGTATATATGCACGAATGTTGGTAAGTACGCATGTCTGTACTGTTTGTGCACTTGTGTATATGATCATGTGTCTTTTTCTTTTTGTCCACACATGAATATATATATGTAGGTATGTATGTATGTATGTTCTCTTTCTCTTTTTTAATCTAGAGTAATTTTTGACCGGCCATTAACTTGGTAGCAAGGTTGTAAAGGAAAGCATGTTGTTTTGTTCATCATTCTTCAAATCTTAAGGAGAAGGCATACATACATCGACGATGCAGTTGCAATATCGATAGAGATCGATACCTTAACTACAACGTTGCTATGCATACATATATGTATACATATATGTATGTATATATATATATATATATATATATATATAT
>NC_068989.1:78392299-78398444 GCF_001194135.2 Octopus bimaculoides
TATATATATATATATATAAGTGTGTATATATATATAAGTGTATATATATATATATGTATATATACATATATCTATATATATATATATATATAAGTGTGTGTAAAGATATATATAGATATATATATATATATGTATATATATATGTATGTACGTATGTATGTATATATATATATGTGTGTGTGCGTGTGTGTGCGTGTGTATAACGAAAGAGTAAGAAAGAGATACATAGATAGATAGTTTCGTATATATGATGTTCGTATGATATAACTTCGCCCATCATGGGTGTAGTCACTGAAGTATTTCTAATGGTGATAAATATATGACAGCCAAGCTATAAAGCTGCTACATTATTTCTCCATTGCTTTATCGATGGAAATATTTTGGTATTAATTTTATTAAACGTAAATAACATTTATCAAAACTATATTTTAGAGAAATTCGACATATCAGATTCGATAAAGAATTAAAAAAAAAAAGTTGACAAGATATATTTAAAATAGCTATTTTCTTAAACGAAACTACATTTCCATCCCACTTTTAGCAAAGTTTCAACCGGGTAATCGTTTGGCTTGGCATATTGATAAATTTCAAAATAATCTCGTAGATAGCAATAGCCTACTTAAAACATATGCATGTTTCTATGTGTATAGGCTCACACTTACACACACACATACGCACAAAGGCATATGCGCGTATATGGGTGTGTACATGTTTGCCTGTGCGTAGGAATACATATACATGCTTATATGTATGTGCGCGTGTGTATGAATATCATTTGTATTCTCAATCACTTCAAATGAAATCTTTTTGCTTGAAGTATTTCAAATACAAAAAAAATTTTGAGTATATAAGGAAAGCGTTCTCTTTTCTGCAACAGAGGAACTCTCTACGCGAAATTGTAGCCAGCTAGAAATAGCAGCAAATACCAAATATACTCTTTTTAGTTTAGGCACAAGGAAAGAATTTTTGTATACAGAAGCGAAGAGAATTTCATCGACCACAGTGCTTAGCTGATGTTTGTCTTAACGACTTGGAAAGCTTTGAAGGTAAACTAGACGGAAGTTCCTGGGTGGGTATCGATTACATTGACCCCAGTGCTCAACTGGTACTTATTTTATCACCATATAAAAGATGAAAGGCAAAGTCGACTTCGGTGGAATTTGAACTCAGAAAGTAAAAACGAAGTGTTGATAAGCATTATACCCGACGTGCTAACGATTCCATCTTGTTACCTTAAATACCAGTAATACCGATTCCCTGTATATACCTGCAACAAACTAAAGCGTTGTTGGTGGTGGCTAGATCGTTTTTAATTAAAGTTACGCTCAGCTAGGAGTAGGTTTGGGAATAAACATTTCCAACATCGACAAACTAAAATTCTGGTAAGCTAACATCTATAAACTTACTATTCATTTCTGCTAAAGGCAATTTCCTTTCGTTTATGCAGATCGCATGTTAAAATACAAGAAAATAATTCAAGTACTTGAAAAGTCTGTATATATTATTTTGAAGTAAATTCATTGCCAATGAATGTGTCTAAGGAAATTAAAGTATTAGTATCCCTTGTAAGATAACAGGTTGTTGTTGTTGTTGTTAGCACTCCGTCGCTTACGACGTCGAGTGTTCCAGTTGATCCGCTCAACGGAACAGCATGCCCGTGAAATTAACGTGCAAGTGGCTGAGCACTCCACAAACAGGTGTACCCTTAACGTAGTTCTCGGGGATATTCAGCGTGACACAGTGTGACAAGGCTGACCCTTTGAACTACAGGCACAACAGAAACAGGAAGTAAGAGTGAGAGAAAGCTGTGGTGGAAGATTATAGTAGGGTTCGCCACAATCCCCTGGCGGAGCCTCGTGAAGCTTTAGGTATTTTCGCTCAATAAGCACTCGCAACGCCCGGTCTGGGAATTGAGACTGCCATCCAATGACCGCGAGTCCGCTGCCCTAACCACTGGGCCATTGCGCCTCCACTAAGATAACAAGTAGGCAGCACAGAAAGACAACTTCTTAGTTATGGTTTACTATTTGTAACACATAATACTTACTACGAGGTCCTTTTGCCATGTATACGAGAGAGTGCTGAAAAGTTCCTGTCTTTGGATAAAAGAAAATACAAGAGGATCAGTTTATTATGATCTTGTATAACATATTCCCCTCTGAGAGTCACACACTGCAGCGGTGCTTCAGTTTTTCTGAGCCCTATAAAAGAACACGGAAGGTTGGGCCTCCAGCCAGGTCTTTCACGACACCCTTAAAGCTAGGTAATTTTCAGCACCCTCTCGTACATTCACTGGCCTGGTGTTAATTTAGCTGTTCTTTGTACTGTTCTCTTCTGCTGGGGCAGCCCAAATAAATAGTTTCAAATGTTGTCAACGGGACAGCAGTTTTTGAAGGGAGGTGGAAGCCGATTACATCGACCCCATTACTCGACTAGTTCTTATTTTATATATCCCGAAGGATGAAGTGTAATATCTACCATCAGTAGAGTTTGTACTCATAACAAGTACTGAGTCGCCTCTTTCGGCTAAACATTCTTCAAGGAGGTACCCTGGCATGGCTGCAACCTAATGACTGTAAAAACTAAAAGATAAAGATAAAAGATAATGAATTTGTCTATTATTTCAATATCGTGTCTTTGCATAAGTAACTGATCCTTTGCTATTCTTGAACTTGTACAGATAAACTTTGATATTTACACTTCCCCCCATTGTGTTGTAATTTCTAAAGCATGTAATTTAAATAAAAATATTTTTCTTCTACATAATACATTTTCGTTTTACTCAATGAAGATCCGAAATGTTTTTCCTAACCCACACAATCCTCAATCAAACATCACGAATTATCTATTCAGGAATTAGAGAAGAAAATGAAACTTTTACATTTATTCCAGTGATTTATGTCTTGGACATCTCCGACTTCAGTAGTTAAGAACAAAAATCAAAGGAAATATAATTTGTACAAACTATATGTCTATTTTTTGTTTTTAATAATTTGTTTCTGATCAATGTATATGAACGGTTCGGAATTGGTCCATATCCAATGTAAAAAAAAAAGATTCTTCGTAGAAACAAAAATGCTTATAACCAAAATTCTTTCATCAATATAATAACAATTTTATACGAGTTTCTTCTCTATATGTATTTATCGCATATCAATAAAACCAAATGTTTCTTGTTTTTTTTTTATTCTTCTGTGTCAGTGAAGATTCGTATTCGACAATTTAACATCAAATTATATGTAAACATGCAATGTTGAGATTGCCCTTTGCTATTTGTCGGTTGTAAACTGCTTCATGCTATAGAAATTATAGATAAACATTTCAATTCCTATTTGTGCGAATGTGTACTACATATGCTTCTAAAGAAGCCTATTTATTGCTCGTTAGATTCTTGTGTAGCCGTTACCTTCAACAGAACTTGCCTTCAAATTACTTTTTGGTTAACAATAGTTTATTGATGTTATACACAATAGGCATACAATTATTTTACATTTATTTTCATTCCTCAATGAAGTGCAAGCACCTGTAATATGCAACATCCATTCAATTTATTATGTTCCTCTCCAACATAATTGGCTATATGCCTAGATAAACTTTACCTCAACAACTAAATATAAAAATGTTCAATAAGTTGGCAAAGAATACATACTGATATTAGTAACCACTTCGAAAGAGAGAGAAAGCGAAAGAAAGAGACAGAGAAAGCGAAAGAGAGACACAGAGAAAACGAAAGAGAGAGAGAAAAAAACGAAAGAGAGAGAGAAAAAATGAAAGAGAGAGAGAGAGAGAGAAAAGTGAAAGTGAGAGAGAAAACGAAAGAGAGAAAGAGGGAAAGCGAACGAGAGAAAGAGAAAGCGAAGGAGAGGAAGAGAGAAAGCGAAAGAGAGAGAATTTGGCATGCTATTGAGCCGGCTATTGCAACATTTATGGATATAGATCTTTTCACTAATTGCGGCCTGGTTATCAGCGAATCATAAAAAAATAATTCTGGTATATTCTAGATGCTGATACAATTCTCAGCAATAAAAGTATCATATTTCTATTTCAAACAAAGAATTTAGAGTACTATTTGAATCAAATGATATTTTACGTTCACATGGGTGGAAAATGTTAGTTATTTTTCTTCAGATTCATTCTATTTATATAAATTTTATGCAATAAATCATATATTATTTCGTAATTTTGAAGTAATATCATATCTATAATCTCTTTGAGCAATATTTATTTTTTCCTCCTAAAATGCATTGCAAAAGTTAGACTGTTTAAACTTTAAACATTGGAAATCCATCAGGCATATTTGAAACAAAAATATTTGCAATATTTCTAATACTTACAAACAGAGAAAAATCAATAATAATGTCTTGAAAGTATTAAGTCGAAATTAATTTAAAAGAATGAAAAATGGCTTCTTCTTTTTTTATAATAATGATGGTGAAATTTAATTTGTGCGTGTATGCACTTTCATTTCACCTCTATCAATAGATAATATATAAACCTACTGATGTATATAAGAATAAATTAATTAAATTTTTTATCGGTAGTTTCTATAGTGCCACCTGCTGCTCTCTTATGTTCCTGAGGTGTGTGCACCATAGCGTTCTTATATTTCTGGTGATTGGGAGAGTACTGCGTTAGTTTGTTTTGTTATGGGATTTGTTTTCTTGATTCTTATTGAATTTGTATTTGTTCTGTTGTGCGTAGTGTGTATAATGCTACCGGTGTTATTTCAGTGGGCCTTAATCATGCAGGGGTGGAGGCGCAATGGTCCAGTGGTTAGGGCAGCGGACTCGCGGTCGTAGGATCGCGGTTTCGATTCCCAGAGCTGGCGTTGTGAGTGTTTATTGAGCGAAAACACCTAATGCTCAGCGAGGCTCCGGCAGGGGATTGTGGCGAACCCTGCTGTACTCTTTCACCACAACTTTCTCTCACTCTTCCTGTTTCTGTTGTGCCTGTAATTCAAAGGGTCAGCCTTGTCACACTGTGTCACGATGAATCTCCTTGATAACTACGTTAATTGCACGTTAATTTCACGAGCAGGCTGTTCCGTTGATCGGATCAACTGGAACCCTCGACGCCGTATGTGACGGAGTGCCAACAACAACAATCATGCAAGTGAATACGTTTCGGAAAATGTGACGTTTTAGATTATTGGTGCCTATTATAAAATAGGTACCAATAATCTAAAACGACACTTTTGTTGCTGAGAATTGTGTCAGGCGCCTCATGTGTATGAAGATTGTTCTATTTGAGATAATCTATTGAATTGTGATCTATCCTCAATTAATAGGGTTGTGCACAGATGTGAGTTGTTCTTAACGGTGTTATTTTGGGGCAGCATGAGCCACGGTATATGGCTTCTGCGTTTTTCATATTCTTTTAGCCATGCCGAATGCTCGAATTATTAAATGATTTGCTTTCACCTTCACACCAAACATTTAGGTTATTGTTACTACTAAAGTAGTAGTAGTAGTAGTAGTTGTTGTAGTAGTAGTAGTAGTAGTAGTAGTACCCCGCCATATGTATATAAAAGGAAATCAAAAAATGGGACAACACATAACAGCCAGACAACATTTCTTTCCTCAGTCGAGTTCCAGATTATCTTTGCAATTTCGGCTGGCTATACCCGAGATTGCTCTAATCTGGCCAGCCCCAAGGGAAAACTAAGCTAAGAGTACTAGATTCCTTGGAAGAAAGCAGCGAATGTATACGAAAACAAGGCCGGAAAAAACGGAGAAATGGTACACAAATGCAAATATATGTGTGTGTGTAAGAGAGAGAGAGAGAGAGAGAGAGAGAGAGAAAGAGAAAGAGAGAGAGAGACAGACAGACAGACAGACAGAAAGACAGATAGACAGACAGACAGAGAGACAGACAGAGAGAGACAGAGACAGACAGAGAGAGAGAGATAAGCATACATGAGCAGAAATATGTATAATTCTGCATACTTTATATATCAATACATACCTGAGTGTGCACGTGTATATGTAAACTTACGCGTATGTATATGTATATGGATATGGGTATGCGCGTTTCAGTGTTTGTGTGTGTGCATGTATGTGTAGATATACCTTATTGCAAGTGCGTTTGTCTTCGTTGAGTTCTCTCTTTTTACCACTTTAGAATCATAATCATTATTGTTTCCATT
>NC_068989.1:78399114-78401423 GCF_001194135.2 Octopus bimaculoides
ATATATGGATGTGTACATTCATACATGCATACGTACATACATGCATACATACATGAGTACATGCATATATGGATGTGTACATTCATACATGCATACGTACATACATGCATACATACATGAGTACATGCATATATGGATGTGTACAAGCATACGTTCGTATGTACGTATGTTTTTAACTGTGTGTATGTGTCATTTACGTTTTTAATATTATTCAGCATAAGTTACGTATTTTCAATTATATTACATAGTAGCTGTAATGTATTTCTTCCTTTTATGAGATTTCCTTATTAATTCCCTTTCTGTTTACATTCTCCATACGCCATGCTACCATACACCATCAGAACCATTTATAACATTTCTCTTTGAAACATTTTATTTTGATTTTATAATTTAATTAAACGACATAAATTGCATGTTTCACAAATGTACACATATTGGAATGTCAAATGTGGCTAGATGTGTCTGATTGCATGTAAGATCGAAATTTAATAATAGTAGCAACTACGAATAAATTACTGACATAACTATATATATTCGTTTCAGGTTTTGGCACAAGGGTCTGCAATTTCAAGAGGAAAGGTAAGCCGATTATGCCTATCCCCGGTCTCGACTGATATTTAATTTATCGATCCCGAAAGTATGAAAGCAAATTCGATTGGGTGGTATTTGAATACAGAACGTAAGGACGGACGAAATGTCGCTAAGGATTTTTCCGGCGTGCTAACGATTCTGCCAGATCACAACTTTACATAACAATATATATTAGTTAGGATTATTGTGTCTGATTTAGGAACAAAAACAACAATGGTGAGAGAATGAAAAAAAAACGGCAACGTCATCACCCTCCCCATGATGATAAGCAAATCAGTTGGAATAATATAAATTACATAAACTTGAAATGCATTTTCAATTTTATATTTGAACTATTTCTAAAGCGGCACACCAGCAAAATCGCCACTGCACCACACAAAATGCTTAGCAGCAATTTTTATGGGTCTTTGTTTTGAGTTCAAATGTCACTGACGTCGACTTTCCGATTCATCCTTTCGGGGAGGATACAGTAAACCTCAGTTTCACATTAGGGTCGATAAAGTCAACATCCTCCTTCCCTCAAAATTACTGGCCTTGTGCCAATTATTAGAAAGAATATTTTTATTATTACTACCTTGCAGCACTTTCTTACAACCAGGCATTATTCACAACAAATCGATGCGAAAACGATATTATGAACCTGGCCTTGAAGTTAAACTGGAACAACTGAGAATACAACACAGTTTCTTTCATTTCCATATTTCATCACAACTCAGATAATATTTTCCGAAATTTTCTCCTCTCCTAATTGTTATATAAAAGCTATCTTTGTGAGGATCATATTTTTTTAATTCTTTACTACAGAACATAACCAAGAATTAATTCCTTCCATGGCCACAGAATGCAGTCACAGTATATTAAGAATTGTAGTGAAGATAGCCTAAAGCATGACATTTTGTATATACGAGCAGTTTACTTCAAGAGGTACCTTCCCTTCTTACATTATTTTCAACTTAAAATTTTATGCACAAGTTTGTGAGTGCTTGTGTGTGTGTGTGTGTGTGTGTGTGTGTGTGTGTGTGTGTGTGTGTGTGTGTGTGTGTGTGTGTGTGTGTGTGTGTGTGTGTGTGTGTGTGGGTGTGGGTGTGTCTATGTATGTATATGATACCGGATACCTGTGTTTATATTTTTATATGTATGTAAGAATGCCTGCGTGGATACACACCTGTGAATGTAAGTGTACATTTAGGCTCTTTCGCGTGTGTAATGATTAGTATATATGCGCGTGTGTAAGGACAATTTGGAACAATATTGCAATAGTTTGAACTTTTAATGACTCAATAATTTCATTAATAGTTCAATTCTAAATTGCTGCTGTCTTTTGTCTCTGAGTAAACCTGTATGTTTAGAGGGAAGAATTATGATTCGTTGCTTAACTCGGTTACCATTATTCAAATTGTTTATCCAGGCATTACAATTGCTCTACGAATCAACGCATCTACCTTATGTCATTTATCATAATACAGATGGGAGCAAATAGGAGAGAAAAAATCCTAGTGATGTTATCTGAAATTTATGTTAAGAATGGATGGAGGCACTAGGTAAGTAATATTAAGAAATTTAGACAACAGCACTTTCTCTTTCTTCATAAACAAATTCTGCACGAATTCTTCAGATAGATAGATAGATAGACAGAGAGATAGATAGATAGATAGATAGATAGATAGATAGATAGATAGATAGATAGATAGATAGATATATATATATATATATATATA
>NC_068989.1:78401717-78404301 GCF_001194135.2 Octopus bimaculoides
TATATATATAAACATCCACACACACACATGTTTATACAAATATATGTGTATACATGATTTATACATACATACATATATATATATATATATATGTGTGTGTGTGTGTGTGTTAGTATACGTATTGTGTGCGCGTGTGTATGCGTGTGTATGCGTGTATTTATGTGCGTGTGTGTGTGTACTCAACCACTTGGATATATTTCTTTTCCTTGGGGCAGCATGCATTTGGATTTAGGTTTATTTCTTTTAGTTTCCCTTTTATCGGATAATTTATAGCTGTGGCGTATCCAAACCGATTGTACATTTTTATAATTCTTTCGATTTTGAAGTTTCCCAATTGTTATATACTGATTTCTAACGTTTAAATAAACGCATAAATATGTTTCCAGTTGTTGCTATTGTTGTTATTAGTAATACTTCTGGTGGTTTTGTTTTTGTTGCTGCCATCTTTGGTGATGTCGCCGTTGTTCTAATCTACTGCTGCAAACATATGCCCCAAAAAATTTCCAATCAAAAATATAAGGTCTTTCTAGATGTAGCCAACGCCATATTCTCTAAGGAAATCTTAATTTGTCTAAAGTGTGAAGGTAAGGATTGAGGGAGATTTAGCTGCTTATTCTAGTAAATCGATAGCGTGCTCAGAGGTTCGCTGTTTGACTACATTGTTCTCGGTAGATACATGATACAGCAATCCAGATGCGGGGCAAACTAGAAATGATATCCGCAGCATTTGGAGATGATCCAAAGACAGCACAAGCGTAGCTGTGTGGTCAAGAAGCTATCTTTGTAGCCACATGGCATGGAGTTCAATCCTTGTGCGCGGCAAATTGGTCAAGTATATGATCTCAGACTGACCAATGCTGTATGGAAGCATGTCGCTTGTATGTATGTATCTACATACAGACGACCACAGGCTTCCGGGTTGATTCCCATTGGACAATTTTTTTCTACTGTAGACGACCAATACTTGCTGCATCGATCAAATTATTTGTTTCTGTGATGTTGTTTTTTCTGATGTATTTTAGAATTTCATTGAAATTTTTCGTTTCTTGGTTCAATTTCCATCGATCTACCCTTTTAAGGTTACAAATAATGTCTCTATCGTTCTCCTGTAGTCTTAACTTTATTCTGTTGTAGATTCCCTTTCGTTCATCTGCCATGTTGCCATTAGTTTTATTGTCTTCTTTTAGATCATGTATACGTCTGCCATCAAGTAAACTACCACTGCTCCTTTCCTGTGCTATGAGATTATTATTATTAGTAAGAACTGTATTTTCATTGTTATCTCTGCTGCCATTTTCCATCACTCGTCTTTTGATAGCTTCCTGCTCTACTTCTGTGAACCAACAATTTTTTCTTATTGCTCTAGCTTGATCACATAGTCTCTGTTCCGTGAGTTGAAACAATCCCTTTTCTCTGCAATGATTATACATGCGTTGTCGGTAACCCCTAATTTGAGCACCATTTTCATCTCTCGTGTTACTGAGGTAGTAAAACTCTATGACCACAACATTAATTTGTTTGCTCCATCTACTTGTGGTCCCTTTCTGTATATCGACAAGCTGGATCCGGACGAGAATCCCTAAGCCTACCGGGTCTAACACTGTCACCCTTATTGGCTTCAGTTTCATTACCACAGTTATTCACAATATTTTTTTTTCATTGTCACTAATATGAGATAGCGATTATCAGGTTGCGCAATTACCAGTGTTTTTAATGTGATACCATCACTAGATGTATCGTTAATCAGCCCATGAGACTCCACCCATTTCCTTTCATTAATATTATTATTATTCTGACTGATATCACTGATATATTATTATTATTATTATTATTATTATTATTATTATTATTATTATTATTATTATTATTGTTGTTGCTGTTGTTGTTGTTGCTGTTGTTGTTGTTGTTAGTATTATTATTATTATTAGTAGTAGTAGTAGTAGCAGTAGTGGCAGCAGCAGCAGCAGCAGCAGTAGTAGTAGTAGTAGTAGTAGTAGTAGTAGCAGCAGCAGCAGCAGTAGTAGTAGTAATAGTAGTAGTAGGAGTAGTAGTAGTGGCAGCAGCAGTAGTAGTAGTAGTAGTAGTGGCAGCAGCAGCAGTAGTAGTAGTAATAGTAGTAGTAGTAGTAGTAGTAGTAGGAGTAGTAGTAGTAGTAGTAGTAGTAGTAGTAGTAGTAGTAGTAGTAGTAGTAGTAGTAGTTGTTGTTGTCGTCTTCTACACAACAGATTAGATTGCTGAAAAAGAAAAAGATCCTAGCATCAGGCTACAAGTAACCTTAGATGCCAAGTTCCCTCCTGAGTTTTCCCTCAGTTCATCCCATAAGTAATATATCAAGGTTTTTGTATATTCTCTTCTGCCACATTTGTTTGTCTTATTTTAAATATTTATACTCTTTACACATACACACACACACACACACACACACACACACACACACATTACTCACACACACATGTAGACATATATATATATATATGTGTGTGTGTATATATATATATATATATATATATAAATATGCATATACATATAAACATGTGTGTATATATACATTTAAACATATGTCTATATATATATATATATATAT
>NC_068989.1:78404844-78410305 GCF_001194135.2 Octopus bimaculoides
ATATATATATATATATATATATATATGTGTGTGTATGTATGTATGTATATATGTATGTATGTATGTAAGCATGTATGTATGTATGTATGTATGTATGTATGTATGTATGTATGTAAAGAGGCACAGACAGAGCAAACGACTGTGTAGTTAGTATTTTTACATCTGTGCATTCAGCGATATATACGTGTGTGCGTGGCTATATCTATATGTATGTGTGACGCATAGATTAAATGAGAAAGCATATATATGTACGTATGAGTGTATAGATGTTTTCGTTAGGCTTTACTAAATTATCCTACTGTTACTTTTGGTATTTTTCCTTCCCATCTTATCAGTTTGTTGCATAACTGCACAGTTACGGTTCTTTTCTGCTGAAATATTGAAAAGATTGGAGAGGAAATAATGACCCGACAGCTAGTCGCATATCTCCAGTATGTGTGTAAATACGACTGCGTAGACACAGTGGAATGAGAGTCAGAGAAAAAAATTATCACTAGCATGCGCATCCTATTTTTTTCTTCAACTCCGATTCTAAAATCCGCAACAATGGACCGGAGTGCAAGCGTTCATGTGATTTATGTTAGAACACGAGGAAATAATATGCAATACTTGTGTAAAATAATCGAAGATGATGGATATGAATAAATGCGCTTATTTCAAAGCTTGCCCTCGGGGCCAGGCAGAAAAGATTATACGATGTATCGGACTCTCAGCTATTTATAATGAATATATAGAAGTTCCTTGTATTCAATAGTTTCTTTTCTCTTGCAAGTGTAATCATAAAGATGAGAAATAATTCGGTTAATGAACCGGGTTGATTGATCACTCATCTCGGTTCAGCCAGATTGGAAAGTCACAACTTGTGGAGTAGATGTGATTTTAAGCTACCAGATGAAGAATCGATTGTCAGTAAGCTGTTTCATTTCGTGCGGTGTATACAACGCTAAGAGATCTTGTAATAACTCTATGCATCTTTAAGTAACAGTGAGTTACTTATACATGTTGTATACATTTTCGTGTTACGGAAGTCAATCCTCAAAATATTGATGATGAATTGTAGAACTAGTGACAAAATATGAATCAACTACCACTCGAATAATATCACAGAATATGTCGACTTTACGATCAAAGACTAAATATCGTGTGATACGTATTCTTGTATGATTTTCCAAGTAATGACAAATTTGTATCCTTATCATTTAACAAAGATGTTTTGTTCAGACTTGCTCATTTAATTAACGTTAAAATGAAAATAGATGTAATTACATTTTTTGGAACGGTGGATGCCGAAGCACAAAACTTTATAAATGATATTTACGTGATTCAAGAAATATCGTTCCTTAATAAAATTATTTCACACTTGCCCGAAAGTTCATACAATTCTTATGACGTCAACATACCTGCACTCATTATGTTCGTAGGCTAAAACAAATTGTTAATGTTGATTTTGATGATGATGATGATGATGATATTTTTGTTCTTTTTTTTCCTACCCGTCCCTCCATCAGTCCTGCTCGAACAGCCGTATGGCCATATGCGTTCCTAGTCGTGATAACTAGTCTTTTACTTTTTCACTCAACGTACATTATATTAATCCGATACATTATATTAAACTGGTATAATGTCATTTCAAGTAAAAGTATTTCGCAACTATTTCTAGCAAGTTACATTATCGGTATGTTTTACTCCAAGAGATACGGATTGGAATAATTCAAATCCTAACAAAAATTAGAGAAAATCGAAACGTTACAGCAATAAGTAAAACACAAACAAATTCAGTGAAAAATTTATTAGTATACAGAAAGGGCCATGCGTCTATATAGATAAAAGCTTAAATGATAGATTGAAACTATGTGTTAAATCACTATTATTTAAACATTCACCAAATATCCAAATGCACAGCACCATTATGAATGCAAAAGTAGCAAACTAATGCAACAATGGATCTGCAATGCAATTGTGCATTGAACAATAGCGGAAATGATTTATTGTAAATAGATATTTGAAGCTGGTGCCATTTTCTTACACGTTTACAATTTATTACGTTGCTACCTTCTATGAGAATAGACATAGCGTCAGGAAAGTAAAGAGGAAATAAAATTGTTTCTGAAGCCTACGATAAAGTTTCATTCAGCCACAAAGTAAACGCTACCACCATATCCACCATTTCTACTTCCACATCGACCACCACCACCACCAACACCACATCCACAACCACCACTACCACATCTACTACCAACTCCTCAGCACTATCTTCAACAACAGCAATTATTATTATTATTATTATTATTATTATTATTATTATTATTATTATTATTATTATTATTATGGTGGTCAAGGTAAGGAGCTGGCAGAATTGTTTAGCACGACAGGCAAAATACTTAGTGTCGTTTCGTCCGTCTTCACGTTCTGCGTTCAAATTCCGTCGAAGTCGACTTTATCTTTCATCCTTTCGGGGTCGATAAAATAAGTACCAGTTGAACACCGGAGTCACTGTAATCGACTTCCCCCTTCCCTAAAATTGCTGGCCTTGTGCCAAAATTTGAAACTATTATAGTCAAAGCAGTGAGCTGGCAGAATCGCTACCATGCCGAGCAAAATGCATAGCAACATTTCGATCTTCATTACGTTAAGTTCAAATTACCCCGAGGTCGACTTCCATCTTTTCCAGATTGGTACAATAAGTACCAGTTGAGCACAGGGGTGGATATAGTGAACCAGACGCCTGCTCCCAAACTGCTACTCTTGTACTTATAGTAAAAAAGGATTAGTAATATTATTCCTTTACTTTTTTACTCTTTTATTTGTTTCAGTCATTCGACTGCGGCCATGCTGGAGCACCGCCTTTTGTCGAGCAAATCGATCCCAGGACTTATTCTTTGTAAGCCTAGTACTTATTTATCGGTCCCTTTAGCCGAACTGCTAAGTTACGGGGACGTAAACACACCAGCATCGGTTGTCAAGCGATGTTACGGGTGGGGACAGATACAGACACACAAACATATACACACACATGCATATATATGTATATACATACATGTATACGACAGACTTCTTTCAGTTTCCGTCTGCTACATCCACTCACAAGGCGTTGGTGGGGCCGAGGTTTATAGTAGAAGACACTTGCCCAAGGTGTCACGCAGTGGGACTGAACCCAGAACCATGTGGTTGGTAAGCAAGCTACTTACCACACAGCCACACGTTGTGTGTTAAAATTCCGCCATGGTCGCCTTTACCTTTTATTCTTTCGGGGTCGATGAAATAAGAACAAATCACGTACTGAGGTTGATATAATAGACGAGACCCTCCCCGCACAAAATATCATGTGCTTATAACAGAGAATATCATTAATGTTGTTTCTAATTTAGAAAACGGCATGATGGTAGACTCGTTAGAGCGCCGAACAAATTGCTTAGAGACATATCTTCCCACACTTTAATTTTAATTTCAAATGCGGCTGAGATCGACATTGCTTTCATCCTTTCTGAGGTTGAGGTAAACGACTAGTCTGCTTCACTGGAAAATTGCGGGACTTGTGGCTACGTTACTAGGGAATGTTTGTAATTTAACACAAGGTCATCAATTTTGAGAGATGGACTTTAGTCGATTAGAAATACATCGGCACTGGAATGTAACTTTCTATAAATCGTGACCAGATATTTCAAAGGCTAGGTTGACTTTAGCTAGAATTCCTTAGAATGTGAAGGACGCAAATAATAATAATAATGAAAATAATAATAATAATAGCAATAATGATAATAATAATAATCATAATAATAATAATAATAATAGCAATAAGATCGAAGCTATCATAACCTGGGCGGTTTCAATATGGGGCAGGGGTAATCGTATGGACAGTAGACGAACTAAACAGCTAAGACAGAAAGACAAGGAAGTTGCTAACTAGATATGCGTCACTCCACCCAAAAATTGATAAAGACAGACTGTATTTACCAAGAATAAGATGGGGAAGGGGACTTATTGGATGCGAACACAGCATTACGGCAGAAGAAAACAGCATAGCATGGTATGCAGGTCTTTATAATCTAAAACTAAAATATGCCAATAAAGCAAGTAGATCCCTTCGCTAAAAACAGTGCTATCATTTCTACGAAATGTTAGATATAGAAACTATTTCATCAAGCGATTGAGGTTGAGAACCGTTTGATATGATAAACAAATCGAAAAAATAAAATGACAAGCATTCGGGTAAGGAATAACTGCCTCGAGATATAAATCGTAATGTTCAAGAACAGATGAACTTAACGAAACATTAGTGAAAATTTTCCAAATTGGTATTTTAAAGTACCATCTATATATCTCTAAACAACGTCTATGAAATGAGTTTAGCATTGCTACATTAGTTACTAAATTCAAAGAAACCGAAGCGGGATTCATCTTACTCCGTAGTAAGATTTTTAGTACACCATGACATACTTTCCGGATTATAATATATCTGAACTTGTCGTTCGACGTTTGTATGGTGGTTGTGTTTTCGATTGAAGTGAAAGATATTTTCGGTTTAAAATTCAGTTGACCTAAATTGAAACCAGTTCTTATAGAGGGTCCATAGAATTACCCTCAAAGAAATTCAAACCTCAATAGACTAGCAGACTCCCGAAAATCTTAAATGAAAATCTTACAAAATCTGCTTATATCTGCTTTGCTAAATCTAGTTATAAACCGCGATGCTCAACGCGCCTGCGAAAAGGCATGATGCCCCTGATAGAGCAGATAATTGGAAAATACAAAGCAGTTGTAAGAATAAAGATAATCGACTTCAATGCAAACCTTTGATATGAACAAATTCTCTCACGTAGGACTTTCTATGTTTGATTCCAGAAAACATTTACTGATATATTCCCCATTTTTTCTAGCATTTTTTTTTTCATGGCTTCCTCCTCTTAGAGATTCTTCTAAAATTCTTTAATGTGATGCACTGTTATAAAGCAATATTCATTTTTCGTCATAGCGAACATATTGGTACATTTTACTATTTGCTAGGTTTATCATACAAATTAAAAACAATCGCTACGAAATCCGAATTGCAATCGAAGATCGCACATTTCACCTCCACGCGCATCTCTTAAACTATTACATTAATACCTCCAACACAAACCCCTTCCTTTGGCTTCATATAGAGCGTTTATAAACACGTGTTCTTTCTTTTTATGTTTGTTCCCTAAATAGCAATAATTACAGTTTATGTTTGAACTTACTTCGTTATCCCCTTTTAATTAATCGTCTTTAATTTTTAGTACATTGTCTAATGCCTTCTATTACAGTACGTCGCAATTTACCTACAGCTAGTTTCTTCCTCATAACTATAGATTTAGCACGTACGCACATACACTCGCGCACACAGACACATACACACTCACACACACACATAAATACATACATACACACACACACACACACACACATACTCACACATATATATATATATTTATATATATAT
>NC_068989.1:78410516-78410905 GCF_001194135.2 Octopus bimaculoides
ATATAGATGAAAGCAATTATGCGGATAAACAAATTATGCAATTTATTTATCCGCATAATTGCTTCTAAACCCGATTAACTTGATCCCTTTTATAACCTTTTTTTACCACGTGGAATGATCTCCTGTAACGGCAGTGAAGTCTAAGTTCGAATCTTTTGAGTATTACTAAGTGACTTCTATATTAAGAATCCCTGGATCTCACATGTTGACTATATATATGTATATACGCATGTAAATCTCGAGAGATTCTCTCCTCTCATTGAAAAAATCGGAAGATGAAATCGGGTATCACGGCAGGAAATCATAGCGTTTGACTGATAGAAATAAATATAAAGTATTCAATTACGTTATCAACTGTTACTGACGTCTCTATTCATGGTCGTCGTATT
>NC_068989.1:78410915-78415606 GCF_001194135.2 Octopus bimaculoides
TATATATATATATATATATATATATATATGAGTGTGCATGGCTACAAACATTTACATATATATGCACATGTATGCAGATATATACATAAACTCATGCCCAAACATATGTGTATATACATACATGTGCTTTGTATTTATATTAGTAGTTAATTATTTAATCAATATTGATCCCATCTTCAAGATTTCATTTCCTATTCAGACATGAAATACATGAATACAAAGTGTAGCTGTTGGCAGCTGTTTTATTTTTGTTCATCATTTTGTTCTCTGTTGCTTTTATAGTTGTTATTCTTTGTCAGTGCGTGATTTATTATTATTTTATAGTTAACTTAAATATACTTCAGTATTTAAATGAAGTAGTTAAATGAAATAATTTCCATTTTGTTATTTATTTTTATATTCTATTAATATTATCAGTATTATTTCGAGTTTAAAAGCAAATGGATGTTTTGTAATAAATGTAATTGAAATTCTTAATATATTATAAATGTTTATATTTAAATATATGGAAATGCTTTCAGATATTTATCTAAAATTATTATTGATTTATTTTAAAATGCGTCATGACAAATATATACTAAAACAATTATTTTATATAATAAATGTATACAGTTTATGGTTATCAGATAATCGTTAACTAACATAGAGTCCCCGAGTGAAATACTGAGTTAATAGTTCATATCTCGGTATAAATAGCAGTTCCAATGCCATGAGCGATACAAGAGGTTACTACCTTCTTAATCACGCTGCAAATAAGACATTTCGTATTTACCGCCTAATAAGATACGTTTTATTCTTATTTTTAATTATATAAAAATAGAACACTCTGCGTGTAATGCAGCCGCAAAAGAAATAGAAACCAAGAGCCATAGGCGAAGGAACTAGAACATAAACCATTTAGGCACAATAATTATTACTTATAATAAAATATTGAAAAGAAGCCAAATTAACACAGTCTATTGCCACAAACGTACGAAAAATTGCTTACGGTTCGTCAGCACTTATATTGTAACCAACCAGCATACAAATCTTACATGTAATGTGTCTTACGTCATTTAATGAGAGTGTTAGCTTTAAGAAACATTTGTTTGTAATCTAGATGAAAAATTCTCCTCGAAAAATGAAAGGAATGTTAACAAACTTGAATCCACCTGTCAGCACTTTGCAATGAGGGAATGACATTAACGTCATAGCGGCAGTGCACCCCTATGGTGGTTGGTGATCTCAACACAAAATATCACAGCTAGAAATATGCATTTGAATTCCTTTATGGCAATTCTCTTGAGCACAATACAAATAGCTCTGTAGTTGATCTGAAAGAACATAAATTTGAAATACGGTTTCCCCATAACGCAGATTATTTATGATCAATTTATGGTCTCATAATATATTCTGGTATACAGTCACAATATTGTATTTATATAAGCGGAAGCTTCCATTTTCTTCACTAAAACCACTTAAAGACGTCATTCAATAAGCATTTGATGAAACATATTAAATTTGTTTTTTGTTTTGTTTTGTTTTGTCTTTTTGTTTTTTGTTTTTTTTTTTACAACATATTCTTGTAAGATAGAAGAGCGTCTTATACGTTTGCAAAAATGATGATTGTTATTACGGACACAATTCTATTTGCTGCTTCAGAGAAGCAAAATCTGCGCTGTGTATTTCAAGAGTGTTCTACTGATTTGGTCGTGCTAAACAGAAACCATACAATAGATTTGAAAAGCAGACTGCTTAATTCAATAGAATTAACCACATAGTGATCGACTTATCTATTGTAAACAATTCAAATAAGTGATTATTCTCATATCATATCGAGAAAAAGAAATATAAATAGAAAATGTGAAGTAGTTAGAAAGGAATGCTTGTACCAAGTTATAGACCCTAGATTTAGACACAGAAAGCTGGAGTTTTACCTAGGGTTACATCAGTTCAAAGAGAATATTATATAATACTAGCGGGACCTATGAGCATAATGAAACTTATTGCCAACATGGTGATATTTTCCAACGAAGTTTTGTATTTTATTCATTTATTTTTCTTACTTTTAACTCCCTTAGCGATGTAAAAGAAAACTGATGAATATTTCAAGGAATTCATGATAATCTATTGGGTTATTTCTGAGAATTTTATCCCCAAATCCTGAGAGTGCAGCTTGTGTTGTGTTTGATGGAAAGATAGTAGCTCATCTGCTACTTATTGAAAAGTGAAAGGAATTAGAATACGGTGATTACTTAATATATATATATATATATATATATATATTTATGCACAATTTTATAGACTTAATACACAGCACTTATGAAATAAATATTTACTCTTATTTACCATTTTCCCCATAAACTAAAAAAATACCCCGTACATATGTTACAATCTTCATTGTAGGTATCTGCCATGCAAATAAGCGTGAATATTTCACGCAATTTCACCTATGCACATGTGTTATGTGACAGGTGATATAAAAAAGAATAGTTCAATTTTTAAAAAAATACAGTTTTCACTATCCACGCACCTCCACCGCCATCACCACCATCATTATCTCCTTCTTCCCCTCCCCCCTCTCACTTTCTCTCTCTGCCTTTCCTTAATCTCACCATTAGAACATCACCCCTCTAATAAAATATTTCTAACTCTCTCTATATCACTACCTTCAACTAACTTTTTTAACCACGTAACAAATATTACGTTCCACTACCACACGTTATGGACGCTCTCTTTCCCACTCCGTCTTTTTTCTCTCCCTTCTCCCTCTTTCTGTTTCACTCTTCGACTTGTCATCTTTCTCTCTCTCTCCTTTTTCTTTCTCCTCTCTATCCTTTCAACTAATCACTTGAAAGCTTTACAATTACATTCCCTCTACCTCATGTAATGGATGCTTTTCGCTCTCTTTTTCTCCCTCCCTCTTTTTTCTCCCTCTTTTTCTCTAATCACGTGAAAGCGTTACCGATGGGCTCAGTAACGTAATGACAAGCACAATTATTATAAAGACGTGGAATTTTCTTCCCATCTTTTAAATGAGACGAGGCAGGGCATTATTGCTAGCATAAAGTAAAATAATACATATAACTGATTAAATTACTTCAAGATTTGAGTTTTAGAAACACAAGTTATGGCAAGAAGTTGCGTCATAACGAATGTTGGCAATTACACTTATTCTGGTGGTACATGTAATGGTACACAAACGAATATGGCTGTAAGATGTGCCATTCATCAGACTCAAATTTCTAATTTATTTTATTTTAATTATTTTACTACTTTATTTCGTTTATATATTTTTTTTTTTGCTGAATTTGTTTCACCTGACGCATGGTGTTATACCTGTTAGAAACAGTATCGTTTCATATAGATGAAAAACATAATTACTATTTACATAAGGTATTATAATCAATATCATACATACGAAACAGTAATGAAAAGTTCATACATTTAACGGTCAGGCGAAAAACCTGTCTGGAGCCCAAACGTCCTAGTTGTTTTACAGTGTTAAGAAAATCTGAAGAACCGCTGCAATAAGTATGTGAATATGAGCGGGGAATAAGTTAAATAAAATCATAATTAACTGATCCGACTGAGCCAGGAACTTTGCAGCACACCCTTCGTATATTTAGTTATTTAAACTATAAGTCAACTAACTGATGTGAATTGGATTTTCGGTTCGGATTTAAGTGTTTTATCACTGTAATTTTAATAAGTTTTGTTCTACATTGTTTGGAATTTTAGGCTACAGAGTACCTAGGTTCCATGCTAATATTTTGCATTCAGCTGCAAATAGCTGGTCATATATTTCCTGTAAAAACGATATCTCGCTTCCCAAGTATTGCGTGAGGTGAATTGTTTATCCTAAAGTAAAGATTTCTGATAGAGAACTACTATACAATTGTTATGTTCTATGGTATAAACTGAGATATCATATTCATATTATGACTCAGCTTAGATGAAGTACATTAAAAAACATACACACCTGAATACGTACATACATATAGATAGACAGATTATATATGCATAAATATGGATAGATAGATAGATAGATAGATAGATAGATAGATAGATAGATAGATAGATAGATAGATAGATAGATAGATAGATAGATAGGTGAATGAAATATAATGTCATATAGCAACATTTATTAGCAAATGAAATTTATGTTTGTTTTGTTTTGTTTTTTCCTCAATATGTCGCTCTTAAAATATAATAATCATAAAAGAATAGGGAATTAGAGACAGGGTTGAGATTAAGAGTCAAGTTCATCTGGATGAATTGCACAGCATTCAGTACAATAATATTTAGTGAGTTTAGGATCTGTGCTATCATTTTCACAGGCTGAAAATATGTTTCCACTCTCATGCTTTAGAATTATGGGTTCCAGTATCAGGAGCAGTCGTTCATCCAATTGAAATGATGCGATTATTCCAGTATTGGTAGCAGTCAGTCAATGAATCGAAATGATCCGATTATTTTTACACATCATGTCTCCTCTGTTATGGATTTATCCATAACTATTGGTGCTTATGCACTTCTCAGAACCTCAGCAAAGTTGCGAATGTATTTTTGAGTTGTTTCATAAAATGATTTCGAAGTATCAATATATTCAATTTCATTTCATTAAATAAAGACATATCAATGACTAGATATGTGTGTGTGTGTGTGTGTGCGTGCGTGCGTGTGTGTGTGTGTGTGTGTGTGTGTGTGTG
>NC_068989.1:78415932-78418936 GCF_001194135.2 Octopus bimaculoides
ATACATGCATACATACATATATATACATATATAGGCAATTATGCGGATAAACAAATCAGATACGTTAAATATATTAAATAGGATAGTTTAGGTATCAAATTCAAAATATGTATATATGTATACAATCAAACCGAGAGAATGCAAAAGCTGCCGACTTTCGGAGGACGAATTCTTAAGTATAAATACATGGATGTCTATATTAATTGGTCGAACTTACACAGAGTACAAATGACAGGGTAAGTTAAAAGGGCGGCAGAAAGGTGTTATATATAAAATATTCGTTTTTATTTTTACTCAACTTTGCGATAAGATATTTCTATGCCCACAGTAGTGTTTTCACATAAATGTGAGAAATTTCTTAATGTGGTTCGCACTGCGTATTTTGTTGTTAGTGCCATGATGGATGATCAACAACTCTGAGTGTTAAAATTTGTAGTGATGTTCTTCAGCGAAACATTTTTTTGTGACACAATTCAAGGATTGAGTCTTGCTGTTGTGGAAGAAAATTAGGTAGTCATGTTTGAAAAAGGAGTATCTACGATTCCTTATTTCGAAAATCTGTATGTGTCACGCATAGAGTGTTTTGTCGACGGCGGTTACTTGCTTTAGAAACATGCATCATGAGAGACTGTACATGAGGCACCAATGCCTTAAATGGTTATTACTTACAAAGGGATACCTAACAACCAGTCACGGTATCAGTATAAGTTTCCAAACAAGCTCATTCATCTTTAGAGTTAATTAAGAATAATAAAAGACAAAAATAACAATTTCAGACAGGGTAAGTCAACAATTATATTAACGAAAACATGTATATATAATTTGCCATGCATTTTATCGATCAAAATACTGACCACTGCTCAAATAAAGTACTATTGATTCGTTTCCGCTTTGCTGGAACCATTTTAGTAGAATCACCTCTCTTGCTACTGCTAAGTCATCAAGCAATTATCTTATGAAAATAATAGTTTAATCGGAAACCGTGTCACTCGACAACTCTTGCATTTATGGTTGCAATACCATCAGTTTTTATATATAACAAATTATGAGCTTATAAGGTTTAATATTATTCATATTAATAGTCTATTGATTGCAGATAAGTTGGAGTTGCACTTGTCTACCAAGCGATTTTAGCTGAAATTGTGTGTTGGAGCTGAAGCAATTACATCGTAGGTTAGCCTTTTTAGCGACCTAAAAGCACAAAAACTTAATGGTTTACAGTAATCGGTTTGATGTTAGGCGACAAAAATTTTGACACCTCAAAAACATAAATGAGTTTTAATGTTACGTTGTATAAATGTGTTTAAAACAACTAAATTAGTTTTTCCATAATGTAATTTCTTAGGTTTCAATGTATAAGCATAGATCAAATCATTTGCTAGAAAAGTACGACTCTGAAATTTTGAAAGCTTCAACCAGACTACAAAGCCCTGAAATGCACACTAACGTGTCACCTAAAATAAATGACAAATATTTCAATTCATAAAACATTGCGTATTACGTAAATTTTCTTCGAAAAAGGTTCAAGAAAGAATGAAGATACTGAATGAGATTTAATGGAACTTGCTATTTACTTTCCAAACCGTTGCAGTGGAAGAATATTGATAATGAGGCAGTAATTGTGCAACGATTTTGAACCACAAAAATAAACAGAAAGCTAAAATATTTGTTTTAATATATAATTACTAAGATCTATTTTTATTCTTATACATATTATACATATTTTTTATATATATACACACGTATGTATTCACCTTTGTTATTTTTAACACTGAAACATATTCGTAGTGAAGATGATTATATATTTCGGTGTCAATGATACTAGAATTTTAATTCAACGTTTTAGCGCAGAATTTAGTTGTTCAACGATCACATTTCCTTTCAAATGACGTGTTATATCGTCGTCGCATTAACAAACATACATCAACTTAATTTCTTCTGACACAAATGTATTGAATCATCTCCAAAATAAATTCAAGTGACCACTGCAGAGATTTGAATTACAGTTAGATGAATTAATTGAATGGCAAACTGCCGGATATAGAGTCAATAGTCGACTGCCCGTATCCTGTAGCTAACACTACACTGTCCATAGTCGAGACGCTTGAAAATTACCGTTGTTATAAATCATGCATGTATCTAAACGGTTTCTTAACTGAAAACGTATTTAAGGGCTGATTCCTCTCACTAGTTTTACTAAGTTCAACTTTCACTTTGGACAAAACACTAATGTATCACAGTTAACATTATTGGATAATCTCTAATTGCCCAGATACACAGATACGAAGGAAAACATTTGTTTCCAAATTTTAAAGAATTTTTCATTTGTCGGTTCAATGGTATATATATATATATACACTATTTCGCTTCTACATTTTAAAATTATTCACTTATTAGTTATTATAAGAATGTAGTGTTTCCTATTTATACGTTATACAATAAAAGCAGTTACAATGTTTTCATTACTTAGCACGTGATTGATTAAATTCAATTAAATACAAGGAGAGTAAATATATTTCAACCCCATTTGGTTTCATCATAAATGAGGAGCTGCACTGTATATTTCTCGAAGTAATGATCTTGCTCGTGTTTTTTTTTTTAATATTTTATATATCTAAAACGATATATGAGATGCATTTGACCCCAAAATTAAGAGTCAACTGTATTAAAAGATAACCTAGAAAAGAAAAATATTAAATGTTCCAAAGGGGATATCGGCTTGTATAAATGCAAGGATAAGATCTTTTAATCAAAGAATTTATTTCCTACCCAATTTCCCGCACATAGGATATAAATAATTTGTTTCCCTTTTTATTCTTATATAACCAATAGTGGAATTATTTATATATATATATAGACATATACATACATGCATACATATATATTACTCACACACACACATCGCGCGCGCACACACACACACACACACATATATATACATACATATATATGTATGTAATGTATAAGTATATATATATATATATATATATATATATATATATAT
>NC_068989.1:78422533-78423719 GCF_001194135.2 Octopus bimaculoides
TATATATATATATATATATATATATATATGTTATTAATTCTCATTTTGCTAGTTAAGTTGCTTTCGTTTTACCCTTTTTTCTTCGTTGCTAAGTAAATTAATTCATTAATTGTATATGTACACTATACAACAAATAGTGAAATTGAATATCGTTTGCAGAGGCCTTCCTTCCATATATGGAATAATTAATTTCAATTTTCGTCGTATGTTTACCACTGAAGGATAACTAATTAACCTGGCTATTGATAAAGAAAAGGCAAGGAAAATGAAAACTTGTGATAGAGGTGGGCATTTGCCGAACTACTAGGTCATGCACATTCTCATCTAAAAACAATGTAACTTATCACCAAATTTTCATATATCACAAACTTTGCAATAATTTCTGAAATCACACACACAAAGAAAACAAGATAATAACAAACACTGCCAAACGACAATGACTATATTTAACTATTTGTGATGAAATACCCCTGAGTTGCTTTCCTATTTTCTTCAAACTCGGAGACTTATGTACATTAATGCAGTTAATGAAAACCGAGCATTTGATAATTCGCATGCATTTAAAAAAGAAGAATTATATATCCAATTATAAAAAGAAAACAGCAACCCTTTCTGAATTTGAAAAAGTAAGGGGATGGAGAATTTGGTATAGAAAAAACGGGACGACTGAATATACAAGACCAAAGTCTGTGGATATCACTAAGAAGTTCATGCTTTTAAACTCGAATTCTTACTGACCTATGCCTACTAAATCTATATATAGATTCTTGTATTGACTTCTCTTTTATTAGCTGTTAATGTCACTAACTGCAGTCTCATTCTTCTTCTTCTTCTTCTTCTTCTTCTTCTTCTTCTTCTTCTTCTTCTTTTTCTTCTTCTTCTTCTTATTCTTCTTCTTCTTCTTCTTCTTCTTCTTCTTCTCCTCCTTCTTCTTCTTTTTCTTCTTCTTCTTCTTCTTCTTCTTCTTCTTCTTCTTTTTTCTTCTTCTTCTCCTTCTTCTTCTCCTTCATCTTCATTTTCTTCTTCTTATTCTTCTTCTTCTTCTTCTTCTTCTTCTTTTTCTTCTTCTTCTTCTTCTTCTTCTCCTTCTTCTTCTTCTTCTTCTTCTTCTTCTTCTTCTTCTTTTTTTCTTCTTCTTCTCCTTCTTCTTCTCCTTCATCTTCATTTTCTTCTTCTTCTTCTTCTT
>NC_068989.1:78424994-78425536 GCF_001194135.2 Octopus bimaculoides
TATATATATAAATATATATATATATATACATATATATAAACATACATACATGTATACATATATATAGTATAAATGTATACATAACTCCTTCCGTATTCTGGTACCCGAATTCCAATATTGATATGAACACCAGTAACCAAATTGGCAATCGCAGTAAAACCTCATTCTAAACGACTTGGTTACTTATTCTGTCTACTGATTTTTATAAAGCAGCAACAGATTAAAATAATTCTAGCAACAGTAGCAGCAACAACGACACCAACAGTAATAATAATAATAATAATAATAATAATAATAATAATAATAATAATAATAATAATAATAATAAACTACAGACAGTACACGGCTTTACCAAGGAAATAGATATGAAATTCGGATTAGAAAAATGTGACAATTCAACCCTGAAAGAGGAAAATTAGTTAAAAGAGGAAAATTAGTTAAAACACGACCAAGACAAAAAACTGTTTTCGATATGTAAGGAAGCTGACAAATACAAACAAGAAATCAATCTACCTAACAAATACGAAGAAGAAGAAGAAGAA
>NC_068989.1:78426522-78427424 GCF_001194135.2 Octopus bimaculoides
AAGACCTGGAAGAGAGATAACTCGAATGTGGAGTCTAAAAACAGAAACAATTCCTATCATAGTAGGTGCCTTAGGTATAATTAAAAAATATTCAGACAAATACATAACAAAAACACCAGGACTTACAAATATATATAACATACAGAAAATTGCACTACTGGGTACTGCACACATTCTACGCAAAACACTTTCAATACAGTAAACAAAAGAGCACCACAGCAAACCACAGCACATACCCAAGGCGCATAGAGCTGCGCTCGGTAGTGAAGTGAAAGCACGTTATAAAAATAAAACTACTGAACAATAATAATAATAATAATGATGATAATGAATATAAAAAAATAAATGGTGACTAATTCTATCATCGGTCGATCTCACAATTTCTGTTCATTAATATTCGTACTTATGCACGCACACACACACACAAACACACACTCTCGCGCGCATGCACACACAATGAGGCAAATAGAAATACATGCATACACAAATGCACACTCACACACAAAGCCACAAAAATACATACACAACTGCACAAATACACACACATACAGGCGAACACGTTGATTCAAATACAGACGGAGCAAAACAGCGATATAAAACACTGAATATAAAGCACCAAATTAAAACACTGGACGTAAAACGTCTAGACAAAACAAATCACCGAATAATAACTAAAAATTTACAACCCGCCATTTTCCCTTTAGTTTTCAGTTCGTCTTTAGATGATGTAGGAAGCAACTATTTTTTTTTCTTATAAAAGAAATATGGCAATGATTGCTGTTATTTGTAACTGAATGGTATTCAGTAACGATAAACAAAAAGTAACCATTAATAATTTATCTCAAAAATATTTTAGGAGACTGTACTCAGTGTTGTTATATTTTCTTTTTTTTTTAGATCGG
>NC_068989.1:78428972-78429590 GCF_001194135.2 Octopus bimaculoides
CTATAGCCTCGGGCCGACCAAAGCCTTGTGAGTGGATTTGGTAGACGGAAACTGAAAGAAGCCCGTCGTATATATGTATTTGTATATATATGTATGTGTGTTTGCGTGTCTGTGTTTGTCCCCCCCACCATCGGTTGACAACTGATGCTGGTGTGTTCACGTCCCCGTAACTTAGCTGTTCGGCAAAAAGAGACCAATAGAATAAGTACTAGGTTTACAAAGAATAAGTCCTGGGGTCGATTTGCTCGACTAAAGGCGGTGCTCCACCATGGCCGCAGTCAAATGACTGAAACAAATAAAGGAGTAAAAGAGAATATATATTTACTGTTCATTTTCGGAATGGTGAAGTTCGAAGCAGATATTACTAGAAATATTCGGAGGCTGTACGGTAAACTCTTAATATATATATACATATGTATATATGTCTTTGTGTATGCGCGTCTATTTGTATATATATATACGTATAATTCAAATTTACAAAAGAAGAAACAGGCGAGGGAACAAGAAGCAGGTATATTAGTTGGACGCTCGGGGAAAATGGAAAAACGTGAATTTGTTACTTTAACTCCTCCGAGACTATCTAACAGACCTTCATGAAACTTGACGTGTGTGTGTGGG
>NC_068989.1:78432710-78435570 GCF_001194135.2 Octopus bimaculoides
TCAATATGGATACAGTTAAATTTTCTCGATGATTAAAAGAATGAAAGCTTAATACAATACATATTTTCTTATGTATGATAAACAAGGGATGTAATCAGTATAAGACAGGGTCTATAAGTATCATCATTCTCTCTTCCATTTCTAGTATTCCTTTATGATGCTCATGGTTTTCAACATAGAAGTGAATGTTTTTAGCAGACACAATATAAGTTATGATGATTGACTAAGGACGCTATATCTACTATCAAGGCAACCAACAGATTGGCTTGATCTCGAGCCGGAACACAGTTCAATAATTATCTTTTAAACAGTGTCATATGATCATTGAACATAGTTGGTCTTGTGCCATTCCTGTCAAAGCACCACCACTGATCTTGCTGGGATGTTCTTCTCAAAAACGCCAGCCTTCTGAATTACCTATTTTTGTACATCCTTTTTTTAAACCATTGATCTTTCAAAACAAACATTAGCATTGTATATTTAAACGGATTCCGTGGTCATATTATGGCCATAGACCCAAAACTGTCCACCAGACCACCCTAATACAAGAGAAATTTAAAGAGCAAACCTTATGAGACGCAAGCTCATTATATAAATACAGATAATGTACGGATCGCTAGTAAGAACAACACGATTAGCTATTCTATGTACATCGTTAACAGCGTCGATCTAAACGGTTTCATTGCACTTGTGACCAGATTAACAACAATGAAAATGAATTAGGAAATCTTAACAGATACAAGATCATTATAAACACAAACTCTATGACGTTAGTTAATAAGAACCTCATGATTAAATAATCTATGAATATTATATAAAATTTGAGTGAAATCCTTAGAGTTTCGTGTAGAAATGTCTAAGTTTTGCATACATTTCAAGATATTCTTACTGAAAAGATATGCCAAGTATCTTAACATTTCCTAGTCATGAATGATTGATTTTGTGATAGCTTTGGCAGGCAATTCTATAATCATACATTTAAATTATCTCTCGTTTATACGAACTTCTTTGAAGTCTTGATATGTGAAGGACATTCATTTGTGATGTAAGATATTGTTCGTTGATGTGCGATAATGGCACCGCTTTTGCATAAATCAAGATAAAACTTTTGAAGTATAAGCAGTCGAACAGAGTTGAATCTTCGTCACAGAATGAGCGTCATTACATAGGAATATTCGTCCCAATGTGTGTTTATGTAGGTTTCTCTTCTTGTATGGCTAAACAATAATACATTCAAATGCATTTCACTATTTCAGTTCTAGGTTTCCTCTCACATAAGCAGTATATGTTGAATATTCATTATACTTTAAAACATTTGATTTTTTTCTGTAACGTATTGCTGTTTTGATGCGCCATAGAGCAATTAGCTAAGTGGTAGCTGTCAATGCCTTATGACCGATGTTTTTGTTTTATGACTATGCCCAATATATCCTTCAAATAATGACTTAAGGAGGTTATATGGATCATTAAATGTTTTGAAGAGGAGACAACTGTCTAATTTCAAAGTTCCGCATATGGGCGTTTATATATATATATGTGTGTGTGTGTGTGTGTGTGTGTGTGTGTGTGTGTGTGTGTGTGTGTGTGTGTGTGTGTGTGTGTGTGTGTGTGTGTGTGTGTGTTATGCTATAATATATTATACTATAGTATATTGGTTTCAAATTTTGACCCAAGGCCAGCAAATTTGGGGGATGGTGTAGGTTGATTACATCAACCTCACTGCTCAAGTCGTTTTTACTTCATCGACCCGGAAAGAATAAAAGACAAGGTCGACCTCAGCGAAATTTGAACTCAGAACGTAAAGATGAACGAAATTCCGCTAAGCTGGCCCACGAACTAGTGAGACCGTAGAGATCCTGGGCAACTTGTATAAAGATTGGTTTCACTATCTTTATAAAAAGAAGTGCTTATCTTTCCTTTCCCAGTTGCCCAGTACAGTATAGTATATAAATATATATACACATAAATATATATATTATATATACATACATGTGTGCGTGTGTGTGTGTGCATGTATATGTGTGAGTGTGTACACGAATACAGTACGTTGTCGAATACTAAGATGATACCAATATGATTATATATGCGTGTGGATGCATTCATACATGTGTCCACAAAACATGTATACATAAACTGAAAGAAATTAAAACGGAGTTATCAGTTGTTAAAGTGCCTATTCTTGAGGGGGACATGTTATGTGTGTGAATGTGTGTGTGTGTGTGTGTGTATTATGTATGTATAGGTCGATAGATAGATAGAGATATATCGCAATCATATAAATATTTCACAGGCACATTGGGAAAATGCTTTCATGCGAAGCAAATTAACAAGAACGTTCAATAAAAGAGAATAAAGACAAAATTTCGTGCGATAATGAATGCATAAAAGTCGCAAGATCGATGGCGCTACTATGTGCATGATAATAAAACTTATTAGTCGATTTACGGTTGCCGATGTAGGTATTAAATTGACGGAAACTTCACTAGGCAAGTAGCACAGTAGCACAGTAATGCAAGTAGCACAGTAATGCAAGTAGCACAGGTTCTCCGAACACCGAGTATGCAATAGGCATTTTAAATTAATTTATGTTTTTGTGCCTTTCTATTTTACTTATATCACTATGTATTTCAGCATGTATGTGTGTGTGTGTGTGTGTGTGTGTGTGTGTGTGTGTGTGTGTGCACAGTTTTATATATGCTCTCTTCTGTTTATAAAGTAAATGAAATTTTCCTGCAAAATAGCTGGTCTCTGATAACAATTAAACGCTCCATCTTTGGAATGTAGATAACAAAAACCAACTTACGTGAGAAAGGTTTGCATATGTTTACTGTTTCGCTTGTTATCGTAACGTCCATGTTAG
>NC_068989.1:78435580-78440210 GCF_001194135.2 Octopus bimaculoides
ACACACACACACACATACAGCTTCTCCAGATTCCCACTTCGTATTTACTAATAAAATCAAGTACGCTGAATATAACTAGTATTATAAATGCGAATGTATTATCCGGAATAGCAGCTGCAGATTTCGATGCATTTATCCTTGTCTTTCTCTTTGTTGTTCGATGAAATATTCACTTTATCAAGTTACCTGGCGATACAATTTTTTAAAACTTTTTTCAATTCCCAATAATGTTATCCGGGCTGTGATGTTTGAATTTGTTAGAGTTTTTGATAGGAATGATCTACTAATATTCTTTATCTTGACATTTATGTGTGTATTAAATACCAGTGGTCTCTCTATATTTATCCCAGAAGTGTCTTATTTCCGCATGGCATTGTATATTGTTTTAGCGACAACATCAAGTCGCACTAGGGAAACGGGTAGTACATTGATGCCATTTTTGTGCAGCTGCTAATTACATATGTAATGTCCTTAACATATGTTATGTCATTGACATATTTGCTTGTATCTTTGGGCTCTCTAGACATTACTGTCTCATCTGTTAGGTATTTTGTCCACTCAGTCCACTCAACTGTCAAAAATGAGTAGTACCTGTATTTCAAAGGGCCGGCCTTGTCACGTTATGTGTCACGCTGAGTCTCCCTGAGAACTACGTTAGGGGTGCACGTGTGTGTGGATTGCTCAGTCACTTGCACGTTAATTTCACGTGCAAGCTGTTCCGTTGATCGTATCAGCTGGGACCCTCGTCGTCGTAACCGACGGAGTGCTCCTTCAGGTATTTTATAGCAATATTCTGTTCTGGGTTTCCATGCACATTACCTATGAAATGTAGAGTAATGTAGCGGCCACATGTCCAGCCATAGGTATTCTACATGTCGATGTGACTGTCATCTTGAAGTGTTCGGGAAATGTAACCTTACATAGTATTTTTTTTTATGTACTGAGCATTTCATAGCCAGAAATTCTTTCAAGTATGTTGGACCACTGGAATAGTCATCATGAAGGGAGTACTTCTCGAGGGCCTCGCTGTCGATACGTAAGACGTTGTTCTCTTCTCTATTCAGTTTCCAAGCATATGTATTTATTTTTACTATTGTTGTTTAGCAAGTGCTGTCTGTGAGACTATAAAACATTCGAAGGTAAGGCTGTCAGCACTGATCTGCAACCTCTAGTGCCTTCAGCACTTCTTCGGTAGAACCTGTCGGTATCAGTGTTTTGTGAAATTCTCCTGTTGATGTCAGGATCTTTCAAATGTTAACGTCTATGCAGTGGGTGTTCTCTAAATACCAGTTAAGTGTTCCAAATCGTGGTATCAGCGCTGCTACTGCAAATTATATATAGTATTGTAAGAAGAGAATTCCGACTGCCTTATTATTCTATAATTGTGGTGTAACAGTCTCTGGACATTTTGTCGATATTCACAGCACATTTGTGTGTTAATCTATTTGTGCCCCCAAATTAGCCAGGAATTAAGAACATTTTATGTAAGCACAGTATCTCTACCAAGCATAGGTTAAACTATGGCTACAGCAAAATCAACTTACTCGAGGTGCCACACAAGAATTGAAGAATGTATAATATGTAGATGTGAATTTACAGTCTCATCACATGACTATGTCCGCTTGAACATTAACGTCCTTACGTTACCAAATTAAAAACAGTGACAGGTGTACAAATAATTCAACTAAAGCATGTAAAATGCATGTTACGCTCCATTTTACATGGCGATTATACATCAAAACCTTAAGTTGTGTTAAAATCATTGTTACAGGTAATCTCAAATACAATAAGCGAACAATACAATAATTCCCCTATTATCACGGGTGTTACGTTCCAAAACCCCGCATGATAGGTGAAAATATGTGAAGCTGAAACAGTGCTGTACTTTAGATATTTTTTATTTTTGTAATTTATATAGATTTATTTATTATAAATGCAGAACAACACCACAGAGGAATCGACGCAAGCTTAAATAATAAACCGCGATAGGTGAATCGCGACAGGTGAACCGCGATACGGCGAGGGATTATTATACGACAGACACTACCATTCATATTTTTATCATTTTTGCAACATAAGCGCTAATTAATAAACGCATTAATTTATAGCTATTTTCTGTTTATTTGTAAATATTCTATAAGATAGCATCTTTTACCGCCAAGATTTTAAGCCTTATAATATTATATAATTATGAAAATTCATTTAAATCTCAAAATTAATCACGTGTGGTAGCTTATATTTTTTTGTTGGCTATATTTTATGTTAACAATCTATTACAACATTGCTATTATCTTATTTTCTTTACAGATATCACAGCAAAAACGGCTACGAAAGCATTTTGAATTCATTAATCTAATGTGGTCAAGAAATATATGGAAATATGTTTTAGTGTCACAAAACTGTGAATTTTATGTCGCATAACTACTGATAATATTTCATATCACCTCATATAAAACAAGATTTGCTCATCAGCACATTGTCGCTATCTAGAATACAAACGTTTTAACACAAAAGCGGTTCTCGTTCATTTTTCCTGTCAGTTTTTTACATAAAGGATTTTATAACAATAGAAAGAAAGAATTTCTTTCTTGTATCTCATTGTCAATAACATATATTTATATATATTTATGTATTTTAATTATATTTATATAATCTTCTGATTCATTGTTAAATATTTCATTATCAAATGTTGTTCCCCGACTATTAGATAAAAGTTTTATTGTTGCTCTTGTTTTTTAGAATTTGTAATATATTCCTGCCTAAATATGAATGCAGAAAACAATGTTAAAATGATTGTGCATGAGAGGAATATTGTATAACATTGTGTTATATTGTTAGACACCAAGAAAGATTGCATCGTATATGAGAATATATCTGAATCGATCGAATTTGCTGATACATGCGCATGTATTAAAAAAAATATTGATTCAGAGTTAGACTTGTCCAGGTTCCGAATTCGATTTCGTTGTGCAGCCACTTTGGAAGATGTCTTCTGCCTCTGATCAATCAAAGAACATATGACTGAAATAAGGTATATAAAAAACATCCAGATGCCTGTCTAATAGTCTTTGGATCATCTGTTAACCAACGTAACATTATCTCCATTTTGAGGATGACTCAAAATTTTGATGCATTGCTTCATACTTTAGGACAAGCTATAAGCGTTAGTTCATTCCTCTTCACTTGTGTCGCTGACTCTTCTATTAAGCCATTAAAAATACATCGATTTTCGTTTGGTTTGCAAAGTAAATGTTTCCAAATTGAACTTGAAAACGAGAGGAATTTACAGTCAGATAGATTTCAATTACTTTCATTCCTCTGCGTTTGTATCATATCAGATATTAAAGAGTATTTCAGAATTTATTAGTATAGAAAACAATTTTCTTTCCATTTCAATGATCACGATTTTGAAGGATTGTGTAGTATATTCTTGTCAAGAAAATATGTGAGACACGATAATGTTTCTAATGAATTCCATTGTACTGAATTTTTAAGCTATATGACAAATAATATAAGTAATCGTAATATTAGTTTCAAATTTTGGCACTTAGCTAGCGATTTCGGGAAAGGGGTAAGGCGATTACATGGACCACAGTGTTCAACTGGTATTTATTTTATCGTTTCCGAAAGGATGAAAAGCAAAGTCGACCTCGGCTGAATTTGAACTCAGAACGTAAACACAGAGGAAACACCGCCAAGCCTTTTTCCCGGGGTGCTAACGATTCTGCTAGTTCACCGCCTTAAGTAATAATTATATTTGTTCTAAGATAGGCACTAGGCCTCAGATTTAGGGAATGTTATGGTTGGATTTTACCAGGGCTGCTACCGTGTTTTATTGACAATAGGAGAATGAAAGACGGTGTTCAGTACAACGAGATTTGATCTTAAAAGATAAGGAGTTGTAACTAAAAACGGAAAGTGAACATTCAACACATTGGCGTGCCTGCAAATTCACTATCTGTTCTGTCGAAGATGGTTTCTGTTTCTTTTTTCTGTCACTGGCACGAAGGTAGAAATGTGGAGGAAGGTAGTCAGTGAATAAAAGGACTTCAGTACTTAATTTTGTCGAGCATGAAAGAATGAACGGTAGCGTTGGTCTCCGTAGTGATGAAGTCAGAATTTAAAACTCGGTAATTAAATATAACAGGATTTTATAAACTTCTACCCATTCGTTGCCAGATTGCTTTGATACAATAGGTTAATCCTGGTATTTCTGGCTTCTCTAGTTTTCCTCCAAAGTAAAAACTGTCTGCTTTAATAGCAGAATACGACAGGCCTGCATGTAAGAAGTCACACATAAGTTCAGTGTTGATAACCTAATTTCTGAAGGGTTATGAAAATAAATGAACATTGCCGTTCATTTATTCATGCACAACAAAATTATGTGCTGTTTGAGAACTGGGGTACTTTTATTCAGTGACTGCCTTTCTCTACATTTCTACCTTCGTGACATTGATAGAAAAAAGAAACAGAAACCATAATCGACAGAACAGACCGAGAATTCGCAGGCGAGGGTTCAGTCCCACTGCGTGGCACCTTCAGAAAGTGTCTTCTACTATGGCCTCCTGGACGACTATAACTCTTGTAAATGGATATGGTAGACGGAAGCTGAAAAAAGCCCGTTGTATAT
>NC_068989.1:78440407-78443348 GCF_001194135.2 Octopus bimaculoides
TATATATATATATATATATATATATATGTATGTATGTATGTATTTGTGTGTCTGTGTTTGTCCCACCACCATCTCTTGACAACCGATGTTGCTGTGCTTACGTCCCGTAACTTAGCGGTTCAAGCAAAAAGGACGATAGAATAAGTACTAGACTTACAAAGAATAATCGAGTTCGATTCCAGACAGTAACCTGAACAATAATAATAATAATAATAACAACAACAACATCGGAAAATACCTTAGGAATGAGAACCCAGGTTCGAAATTTCCCCAAGACACCTGATGAAGGCTGGAGGATATATGAGCCGAAGCATTGTGTTAACAACAAAGAAGATGAGGACAAATATCCGTCGAATAATTTGAAATAGTGAAGACACACCAGATTAAGAAGTTTATGAAACTCAAAGGTCAGAGCAAGAAAATATATGCGGTCCATATGACATCAGAACGGCATTCAAGAGAAATACAACTCTTCGCAAATATCTTCTTCGAGTAAAACCACCAATAGAAGAGAATATGACCAAAGAGTGCGAGTAATCCATCCCATGCAGCAGTGGTAGGTTATACAAAGGTGAAACATGTCGCCCTCTCAAAAGAAGGGTAGACGAACATCGCAAAGCTGTGACACGAGGAGATATTGATAAATTGGGTATAGCTGACCATGTATGGAAAAATGGAGACCACCTCCCCTTGTGGGTTAAAATTAAAATAATAGTCAGAGAACACCACTGGAAAATACGAAAACTAAAAGAAGCAGCACATATGGTAGGACACAATAATCTCCTAAACAGACCGAGTGCAGATATGAGCAGCATATGGGAACCGGTATTAAGAAAGGTTAGGAAAATATTATATTTTCACCACATAATTGCCCACGGGCATATGGCGTAGTGGTTAAAAGAGCGGGCTACTTACACCAACATTCCGAGTTCGATTTCAAGCAGTAACCTGAACAACAACAATAATAATAATAATAATAATAATAACATCAAAAAACACCTTAGGAATGAGAACCCAGGTTCGAAATTCCCCCAAGACACCTGATGAAGGGTATATCAGGAGGGTATATCAGCCGAAACGTTGTGTTAACAACAAAGACGAGGACAAATATCCGTCGAATGTAAATAATGTACATAATTCCTCATCTCTTAAATATAGAATTACAAAGAATAAGTATTTCGCTAAGTGATGCAATATCTAAACGATCAAACAGAATTGAAGATGGCCTCTACATCCCCCTAAATACTACACATCACCACACAACTGAAGCTGAATAATAAGGCTAGCTTTCATATTTTTATTGATGAAGTGTATGTAAGATAATTTAAGACTCTTAAATCTATCAGAGCCACAGGTCAGGCTCATGTTAACAATTTATATGGCTGATACGGGACTTCAGTAAGATACGTTTACAAAGAATGTGATTAAGTTTTAATATACACACCTGAAATACTCCGTAAAGCCATGTAAGGATACATCACCCGATAACACATCAACGAATAAAAATAACAACAGATGACAATATAAAGTTTATGAGACAGAAACAAAATAAAATACATGTCCTACTTAAAAAGAAAATTATCAATTTTGACACGAGAAACTTCTTTAGTTGCAAACAGTAAATGTAAATCTGTTAGCTGAAAATGAAAGAGAAGCCTTTTACAATGTATGTAACTCTAGATTAGTCGTCATTTTTATCATTTCTAAATCGGACAATTTCTGTTGTTTTACATAATGTTAATGGTACCATTATAGAGCTTAAATTTACGGGTATTAACAGTAAAAGGAAATAGTGTCGAGGTCGTAATTCCTTCACCATATAATTCGTAAATTGAGGTGTAAGTCTGAAGCAGAGTTGAAATGGAGAAATATATTTGGGATTTCAGGAAGCTTACTTGTTATCGTCAAATCATATTTGAATGTTGTTGATCGCATAGCTTTTCTGTGAAGAACAAGTAGCCAACGATATCTGCTTCATCGCTTAGTCTTGGATAAAAATAATGGAAATCGAAAGTACCAATTAAAGACAGGATACCAAATAATCTGAGACAATTGGATATATGCACATTAGAAAAGAAATGGATATCAGTATATATTACATATGCAATAGCATTGGTGTTTGGTGTTAGGATATACAACGTTAAAATAAGTGTAGATTTATGAGAGAAGCTACGACAAAGTAATTTGCACTTGTCTTCCATGGAGAAATATATTTGTAGTTGATCGGCGAACAATCTGCAAGCCAATGTCTCTAAAGTAAATCGTTTTGTTAAACATGTAGATGAATTTTCTATTGTGCTGTGTGAATGTGTGAGAGAGAGCGAAAAGATATGGGATTGATGTGAATGTTTTCATTATGAAAACCACAGTAATATGTTTGTTTAGAGTAGAAGAAAAATCGATTTCTTATAGAAATAACAGTCGAGATAATGCAAATAGGTACTGCACGCGTATGATCATTTTTTTTTTTAAATCCTGATAATATATTTTGAATCGTCATCTACAGAAGAAAGAGTTTTATGATCAAAATAATAATATCCATTCATTACAGAATGTGTCCATTTAGATAAAGCAGGGCTAAACATATCATTTCCAGGCACAGTAGTTCAGCTCATGTCAAAGTAACCCAGGTCAATTTATTTCATTTTCTTTAGTTCGCACTTCCACTACGAGTTGCATCCTGTCTTAAATACGGCGTTGGTATGTATTGTATCAACACTTTGTGATTTATTTTCACACCAATTACTTTTCACTCAACGCACAATAAGCGCTACAGTGTGTTTACGTATATTATATACATATATGTATGTATATATACATACATATATATATACATATATATGTATACATACATATATACATATATATATATATATATGCGTGTGTGTGTGTGTGTGTGTGTGTGTGTGTGTGTGTGTGTGTGTGTGTGTGTGTGTGTGTG
>NC_068989.1:78444942-78450733 GCF_001194135.2 Octopus bimaculoides
CTCATCGATGAAAATTCACAGTCACATATAGAAAATTAATAAGTAAAAGCACAATAAATAAGTATAATATAATACAAAGTAAATATCATAAGATAAAGATAATATTATCAGTATATTATCATTATCTTATGATTGTTACTTTGTATTATATTATACTCATTTATTGTGCTTTTACTTATTAATTTTCTATATGTGACTGTGAATTTTCATCGATGAGTTCATGAACCTTGCTTCTTTTCTCTAAAACTATATATTTATATTTTATACTGTGAAACTTAATTTAATTTTAATTTTTAATAAATTGAATTGTATTGAGATTTTACCTGTAAATTTAAATTTTTATCCCTAATAATATTGTTTTATATATATATATATATGTGTATATATATATGTGTGTGTGTGTGTATATATATATATATATAGAGAGAGAGAGAGATGTATATATATATGTATATGTGTGTGTGTGTATATATATATATAATCGTCAACCAAACTTGACTAAGTTTGACAATAACATCTACATTGCTAGAAATAAGAGCTAAATTGCTCCAATGCTGTTACAAAGCACATAACATATACTATTATATACTCCGGTGTTCAAAATTTCCTTGATTTCGACATTCATTCATTCGGGGTCGATAAATTAAGTGCCAATTGAGCACTGGGATCCATGTGAATGACTCAACTCTTTCTCCTATCTTCCTGACCATGTGACAACATTTGAAACCATTATTGTTATTATAGTTATTATTATTATTTATTTTCTTTGCATACCTTCTAACGCTGGAGATGTACTACAGTGCCGGCTGTTCACTACCAGTGAAATACAGTAACACCTTATTTTTCCATCACCATCCGGAGTATTCGAGTGATTTTAAGCAGTACTATTTTCTGCAAGTGGTCCACCCTTATTGCAGTCCTTATTTGTTCCATGTACTTCTCATGATTTTTACTCACTGTTCCTAGGGCTCCGACAATTATTGGGACCACTACCACCTTTTTCAGTGACCACAACAGCTTAACCTCCCAAGCTAACCTGTCATATCCATCGACTTTTCTTTCTCCCTTAGCCCATACCTTGTTGTCAACTGGGCATGCTATATCTATGATCCAGTATCATTTACTTTCTTTCTCAATTAACACTATATTATTATCTTCATCATCACCATCATCATCATCATTATAATAATAATAATAATAATAATAATAATAATAATAATAATAATAAAAATTTAATATTATTATTGTTATTATTATTATTATTATGATTATTATTATTATTATTATTATTATTATTATTATTATTATTATTATTATTATAAGGCAGTGAGTTGGCAGAATCGTTAGCACGCCGGACGAAGAGCTTAGCGGTTTTTTTCTGCCGCTACATTCTGAGTTCAAATGAGTTCAAATTCCGCCGAGGTCGACTTTGCTTTCATCCTTTCGGGGTCGTTAAATTAAGTACCTGTTGCGTACTGGGCCCCTCCCCTGAAATTTCAGGCCTTGTGCTTATAATAGGATGGTTTATTATTATTATCATCGTCATCTTCGTTATAATTATTATTATTATTATTATTATTATTATTATCATTATTATTATTATTATTATTATTATTATTATTATCATTATTATTACTCATCTGATTATTGATAAACAGGCGCAAACATGGTCGTGTGCGACTTTGGGCAAGTGTCTTCTTGTGTAACCCGAAATTTCATTTACCATTAACAATGGAAAATAGTTTTACATACCAATCTAACTTTTGGTTAGGAATGGTATTTTTGAGATTATTTCCTGTTGAGGCAATCTGACTTGCAGAAAATACTAATTCAGCTTTGTTATTATTATTTTATTGGCATATGTTTAACATCATTACTGGAATAACCATAACTTCGAATTAAAGGGGATAATGTTGCTTTCACGTCTCAAAAGATTAATTCCTTGTATTTCTATAAGGAAAGCATCAACTGCTGATGCTTTCCATAGAAACAGAACTATTTATTTTTAATTTCTCTACTTGCCGATGAATATTAGTAATGAGAAGTATCTTCTGCCACAATCTAACATCTATTGTTAATAGTAAACAATATTTAAGCCACATTATTATAATTCAATTTAATTAATTTTATTACAAGTGTTTAGTTAAATGTGCGTAACAAATATATTAACTGTAACATATCATGTTTGCTCGTTCATACTAGAAGATGTTGTCTTCAGTTGATTAGTTGCGGTATTGTTGTTTTGATAATTATCAAAACAATAATTGATTAGTTTAAAATAGCATTTGGATGGAATGATATCAGTTGACATTGATTCTTTGTAACGAATGCATCTTTGGATCCTATCAATGCCAAGATCGTTAAATTCAGCAATGATAGAATTTATCGCAAACAAAGAGATAAGCTTTAATCCGATATATCAGACTAAAACAGTTTTTTTTCTTCTATTTTACTCGATCTTCTCTCATGTGTTACTAGAGTCAATAAAACAATAACAAAAACGATTAGAACAACTCTTTGTTTCTATAAATTCTAGGGCCAATAAATATTTCGCTTCTATTCTTAATTGTTCTATAAATATGGCTTTTTGTTTATGCGACAAATGTACAAATATAGCGCCAAAATAAGATTTACAACATACAATTTCAGCTATTTCATAAAGTAGAATTGCTTAAGCATTTATATGGCTCCTTGCTGTTGTTACTATATACCCTACAGTCAGACCAGTTATTGGGATATTCTCGTCTGTCAAGAGTAGCTTTATGTAAGTTTCGCAAATACTGAATCCTTAATGCGCAAATAAATCTTATTTGGGTTCCAAATAAGAACTTTAACCACGTGGAATTAGTTGCCGAAGGAAAATAGTCAAACAGACAAAGTATTGAACAAGAATTGTACAGCTGATAAAATGTAATAAAAATAAAGAAAACAGTACTGGCGTTAAAATGTATCCTTGAATTGTGATTTCAAATCTCTCTCACTCTCAGTCTCTCTCTCTCTCTCTCTCTCTCTCTCTCTCTCTCTCTCTCTCTCTCTCTCTCTCTCTCTCTCTCTCTCTCTCTCTCTCTCTCTATGTATCTATCAATCGATCTCTCCCTCCCCTCTCTCTCTTTATCTATCTATCTCTCTATCTAAAATAAAACAGCTATTCTAGATTATGTACCCAACAACGCCCTCTTTGTGCTTCATTAAATTGAAACTGCCGGTCAAAAACTAACGTGTTAACACTTTGGCCTTGTAAAGTATGTATTTATGTATGTCATTATTTAGTTTTATTCCAAGATTTCTTGCCAACAGAGAAAGAACCGGTTTCTAACCAAGATCCAAGACTCTTTCATTGAAATCTCAACAACATCAACAGGGTAGTTTTATATGTATGTAATCTGTATGGGCTTAATTCAATACCAAGACTGTTATCTTTCTTCATTTCGGATTACTTTTAAGATTTACTGATTCTATAGCAAATTTGTTTAATAAATAATATAGTATTTAGATATTAATATCGTCAAACTACACTAATAACATGGCATACTGATGGTCAAGAAGTAATAAATGGTATTTATAACGTGACAATTAAAATCCTTTCATAACTGGAAAATAATGCTTTTCGTATGCAAGCCGGCGGGGCTCGCTCTGAGCACTCTAATTTTTTCACAGTGAACTTGACATAGTTTCTCTTATTTATGAATGTGTTTCTTTTATATTCATAGTAAACTTGTTTTAAAGTTTTAGACAACAGACACACACTCACTTACACACACACAGGCACACGCGCACACATGCGCGAGCGCACACAAGTACACACACGCATATGCTTACATATATATATATATATATATATATATATATATATATATATATATATATATATATATATATATATATATATATATATATATATATGTATGTATGTATACGCCGGGCTTCTTTCAGTTTCCGCTTACCAAATCCACTCACAAAGCTTTGGTAGGCCCGAAGCTATATTAGAAGACACTTGACCAAGGTGCCACGCAGTGGACTGAACCCAGAAACATGTGGTTCGCAAAGAAGCTACTTACCATACAGCCACTCCTGCGCCTATAAAATCAAACTTTCTTCTCACTATAAATCACAATATTTGAAACAAAATTATGTGCTTATTTTTGTCTCTCATATGAACCAATTTGTCAAAAGCAGAATGTATTTGACACTAACAACGATCACATACAGTCATGAACACACACACACACACACACGCAAACAAACACACACACACAAACACACACATGTATACATATACAAACGACCATAACAAACCTACAAGTTTTCGTACATAACATTTTATTAACAAATTGATTTAATTACACCCTTGATCCGTTATTTCGTAGCTGTGCTTCCTTTAAATACATTTATCGCATACACTGTAGCCTTGGTCTATAGTCCACTCACACGTTCACATACACGTACAGATACACATACACACACACACACACACATACACACACACATTGAATTAGTTCAATGCTGTAATTTGGGAGATTCGTTCTGGCAGCAAAAGACACAAACACTGGTTTTACTTGACATTTGTTTTATTATCAATTAACTAGTTAGTTAATTGATAAAACAACAAAAGCGAAATACAATCCGTACATGTATTCTGTTAGAAGATTGCACCTCCCGAAGGATAAATTTGCCTGCTTTCAATGCACGATTTCAGATCAAGATTATTGGCAAAACAAATAAAACAACGAAATATATACCTCTTAACATATAAAACGTTGACTCACATGCCAACTTCCTTTGTATTGACATGATTAGCTTTTCTTCATTCTGATGTTGGAATGAGAAAATAATAACTGTACTAAAATAGGCGGAAGAGAGACAAATAATGTATTCTAAAAATATAAAAGGAGACAGATAGATAGATAGATAGATAGATAGATAGATAGATAGATAGATAGATAGATAGATAGATAGATAGATAGATAGATAGATAGATAGACAGACTGACAAACGCATAACTGCATGTTATTTCTTTCGCTTCCTTCCATATATATCGAATCCAGGTCCCGCTGTAAGCTTGCGATGTCATCTTGATTTTTTTATTGCCTGTGATAATTTTGTATCATCCGCTTAGCTAGTGAAAGTGGCTGTCCGAGTGACCGTGGGCACGTTTAAGTGGCCTACTATGAACAGTAATGCTCTCAGAGCAGTCCCTGGGGCACGCGACTTAGGGTCTGAGTTTTCTCTTCTTATGACATATCATAACAATATCTACCTTATCAAATGCCAAGGTTTCTCACGTTGACATCTGAATCGTCAAGCAGCTGTTTAAAAACCCAGTCATAGTGTTGCAGGAGCTGGGTGAGGCAGCTTCTTTCTGGACGAAAGCTACGCTGTGTATTGTTCAGTAGCTCACTTTCTTCTATGAACATTATCAACTTCTTTCTGATGAATCGCTCCATGACTTAAGAAGCCAGAGAGATTGACCTACAGTTTTTGGCCTCTGCTCTGCTTCCACCTTTGTGAATAGGGCATATAATGCTTTCTTTTAGCTTTTCAGGAATTTTACCACTTGCACGGAGACCTTGGAAAAGTATTTGAAGTGGTTTCGCTAAAGCCTGCTTACATGACTTCAGAGGAATAGCTGAGAAGCCATCAGAACCAGTTGCGGAGTTTAAATTCGTTTCATCTATGGCCGCTATTACATCTCTTTCCTTAATGTTGATGTAATCGATAGTTGGCACTTCCTTTTTTTAGAGCTGTAATATTAAAGAATTCGGCCGTTTTTTTTTTTTATCAGCATATGTCC
>NC_068989.1:78451086-78463718 GCF_001194135.2 Octopus bimaculoides
ATACATCCATCCATCCATATATATATATATATATATATATATATATATATATATATATTGTACATGTGTGTGCATGTGTACGCATGTACACGCGTGTGTACATGCGTTTATGTAAAATGCACTGCACAGGGTAAAGGAGAAAAGCTGAAATATATTTAAATATTACAGAGTGATTTTTTTTTTAATATTTACACACAGATTAGTGCGTGCATTTCTTTTTAGACGTACCTCCGAGTGAATTGCATTCTTTGAGAGATTTTGTTTGGAAAACAAATGTCTCCCTTGAGACATTACGTTCAAAAGCACATCTATGTCTATACATCAGTTGACTACGAGAATTAGCGTTGTCGGTAAAAGACACCGTCTCAGAGATTTTGAGTTCGAGTGTAATTTATGTTCCTTTATTATATAACATCATTTGCTAACGCTTACTGCGTGTGTGGGTGGCTCTTTGTTTATTTGCACACATACAGCATATATTTGGAATGTTGTTGGTATTAAATTTTCGCATTTAAAAATCATTTTTTCGTAGTTATTACGCAGTTACTACTTGATTCCAAATAGAATGGAAGATAGAATTTTATTTATGCCTTTATTGTTACTCATTTAATTTTATTTATGATTTTAAAATATTCAGGATTTATGCTCAATAAATTTTAAATGTAACTTCGTCGCTGATGCAGTATTGTGTAGTATTAAATGTAGTTTAATTGTTGTTGCTTAACCCAATGCTGATTTTGATTGTGAAAAACCTGTGATCATGTAGCATTCAATATATGACTCACATATTATAAAGGATTACTCGGGTCACGTTACCTAATGTCTGCCTTTTCATTGTTAATAGAATATTTATTGCCATTTTAAGCAAATTCAAGGCAACACTGCTGTGTTATATCGTGCAGGACAGACTAGCTTTGCCTATAGGAACGCTGTAACATAGTATTGAAGAGATTACAAACCTAATGATATTTTCAAACTACTAGTAGTTATTAATCCATGCTTAAAGGCCACAAATTATTCAATATTTCACGATTCCTATCAAAACTATCGTGCTTAATTATTTAGTAAAATGGTAAGTTACTGATTTCATTGCAGACAGTCTGGTGCTTGTTACAGCCCTTGCTCCCACCAGCTGTCACAGTTTCAGATGTTCTGTTTGTTGAAAGATGGTAACAAAGGATGACAATATCTCCGGGCAGTAACATCTAAAACAATGATCAACATCTAAAACAATGAACACATGCGACGTTACCAAGTGATACTTGCCCGCGAGTGACGGCTGGTTGTATTTTAAATACACTGCAGTCTAATTAGTAATGACCAATATTACCATATCGGTTCTAGTAAACAAAATAATATTTTTCCCAGATCGTACCACAAGGAGAGGATGTAATATTCTTAGGTGTTTTTTAGGGTTTGTTATTTTTTTGCCAAGTTTTTATTTTATTTTTAAGTTCTTGCTTATTTGGGTGCGGCAAAATAACGTTTCGCTTTGTTAAGTTGGTTTCTGTTTGTTAATTAAGCAGTCACTTTTAATAAGATTGTATTATCAAAGAGAAGATAAAACCGTGAAATAAATGAGATTATGTAATCAAACATGCCCTGTAACACAAATACATGGAAAGAGGATTAAGAAAACATTGCTCTTTGGTTGTAATTAAGAAGGAACAAAAACAAAACAAAAGATTGGCAAAATAAGCCTGCCATGATGGATTATTAGAAAGCAACTTATGGACACATGGAATATAAAATAAAGAAAGAAAATCTTCGAGAGATGGGATGTATTCATTCAATGTTCATATCAAATACTGGCCGTTGCTTAAATTATTGACAGAAACTGAAATATATGGATCTCTGTCGGTTTCGAGGATAATTATTCAGAAATTCTGTCAGCTGAAATATTCACTGAATTAACTGAATTACCGTGGAAGTGTTTAGTATTCCACTCAGTGCACCATGGATGCAATTCTCATAAGAAATCAGTACGACATAACTGTGCCTTTGAAGTCCAGGTATTTGACAGTTTCTCACGCAGTTTCCGTTTAACTCATTTCGCTCGCAATGATTTGTTTGACCTGGAGTTATGGCAAAAAACATTTGTCCTAGGTGTCACTCTGTGAGATCGAACCCTGAACCTCGTAATTGCAAAAGCGAACTATATAACCATGTTACAGTCATACTAATCGATGCGTTGTATTCAACTGAAACAAATATATACACAAACAACATGTTTATACACTCCACACGTTTATAATTAACAGTATTTTTATTCTCTACATACAGCTATGTAAGTATAAGTATGTGTGTGTACATGCATATGCGTACGTGAGTGTGTGTGTGTGTGTGTGTATCTGTGTGTGTGTCATATGTACTGTAACTATGTGCCTCCAAGATTGTATCTCCATTTGTTTACAAGATGACAAGGGGTAGAGTAAAGTGTGTGTGTGTGCATCTAGCATCCATCCACAATGAGATGAGAGTCCTTCAGTGAGAGTCTTAATCGTTATCCATTGGATACCGTACCTAATATCCAGTTATGATTCTTAAGATACTGGTTTTAAATCTCATCGAATGACGACAAGCTTTTTCTCTGCATTCACGTTCGCTGAAATGTTATCGCTAATACATGACTTTTCTCATGTTCAAGTGTCAATTATATTGAACACGTCACCACCGCTGTGACTCTAAACAAAGACGAATGGCAATATTGCATTTTAACTCATACTAGGATATACTAAGGAAAAATAGATGCAAATTCCTCTTTGAACGGAATAACAATAAGTCATTGAGTTAATCACCATTTCCAGCTATGCAATCAAAAACTGGAAAAGAAATACCTTGCTTGAGGATTTAATTGTTTTGCGCCGCGTTGTCTAAGAATCGAATCTGACCTAATGTTTGTGAGGCCATCATAGTGAACACTAGGCTATGTGGATGCATGGAATGTACTATATTTCTATGCCTCTGGAGTTAATAAAGATGAATAATCATTAAGAACGAGTATTGATTAAACCGACTGTTTCCATTCCAGCTTTTGTAATCGATTGCATATGTTATCAAAGTTTCATGTCGTAGGTCCCTCAACCTCGAGAGATATGAGACGATTGAAAAGTAAGCAGGAAAATAGTGAAGAAAGAAAGATCAAATAGATGTAAACTATTTCGTCTTCTTACTAATAAAGAGGAGGCTAACATTTTATTAACATTTTTGGAATGTAGTTGTCATTTTGAGAACTACTCGCCAAATGCATATGTTAAACTTATCATTTATTACTTTTGTCGCCACCGTCATCATCGTCGTTGATATAAAAATTCTTTTCCGAAAATCCATGTCTTGAATAATATTCTACTTGTCTTATATATTTTGTTTTCCCTGACATGAATTAAGTTTATTGCATATAACTTTATGGTTAGAATCGTTAGAATGTCAGACAAAATTGCCTGCAGAAATGAGTTACAAAATTTTACATTTTGGACTCAAATACAGGCAATCGTTAAGATTCGTCCTTTTGATTTTCGTAATCCTTGAACTTTTGAAAATTCTTGGGATAAAAAAAATCAAATATATTAAGTTTGGGAGATACCTGCATACACACACAAATGACTACTGTTTCATTATAGTGAATTTGGATGTCTATTTATTCTGCTGCCAAGATCACTTTTATCTTTAGTTCTTCTCGGTATTAATAAAATAAGGTACCAGTTATATACTGAAACGATTTATATTCCTACAGTTCATGGCGGTATGTCTATGCAATCATTACATAATACATAGAAGTGAGAGAAGGGCATGCAATTTTAATTGTTATTTGTCTCTCCCTTCGTAACATATGAGGGGTATATGAAAAGTCTGGAGCTTCAACAAAAGAACATGGTACAAGATTTATGATGAAGGTACAAGACTTCATGGTTCAAAAGCTCTGAAGGCTCAAAACTTTCTATACATACCTCGTAAACTTATTTCCGATGGTGTCAGTGAGAAATGACTATCATATAAGGCAACAACTGCTTTGAAAAGAGGGATAAAGGGTGACCTTTTGGTTAATTAGTGATGAACATTTGCCTAAATAGTAATATTACGAGGGGAAGTAACAAAATGATTAATACTTGCGCCAAAATTCTCTTTAGGTTAGCCATACTGCCTTCGACACTCACGTGCTAAACGGTGGTACTGTTGTGGTCACGTAATCAAGGTTTGATCTTAATCGCTGCGGTTATCTTTCTTGTGTTACAAAGTAAGCGTGGCTGCCCCGCCAAGAGGCTGCACCAAAGAAGATCAGAAATCAGCGATCCAATTTATCTGGTCTGAAGGTGTGTCAGGGTCTGACATTCATCGCTGGCTTTCTCTCTACAATATAGAGAAAGCACTCAACAGCGTAGAAACATGTATAACTGGATCTAAACGTCTAAAAATAGACAGACAAGCGTGAAGTACGTAAAGATTCAGCAAGATCGAGGACCGATAAATGACAATCGATGTGGTGGGTGACAAGAGAGTTTATCAAAGGGCATAAGTGCAAACGTGTAGAGATCTTATTACGCTTACACAAGTCCTACAACAAGAAAGACAAAATCTTTTTGGAGAGAATAGTTACAGATGAGACTTGGATCCGTCACTTTGAACTAGAATCCCAAAAGCAGAGTATGGAGCGAAAACATCCGGAATCACCAGAGTAAAAGAAATTTAAGACTCAATCTTCGGCTCAAGAGGTTATGTTAACCATTGAGGGGGTGTGAGCAAAAAGGGTCTGTACTGGAACATAACTTAGGTAAAAGGTCTACCATCACCGGTATAGGCTACAGTGAAATGCTGGCTAACAGATTGAAACCAGCAAATCACACTAAACGCCATCTATTGGCAAATCAAATGGCAAATCTAGTGGCAAATCAAATCTATTGGAAAAGCAAACAACACCACTGAGACCATTGAAAATTCAGCTTAGACTCGCTGGAACGACCTGCTTAAAGTCCATATCTCGTCCTTTCCAATGACTCCTCTTTGGAACGCTCGAACATCATTTACGAGGTCGTCGATTGGATAAGGGGCAATTGTTCAACTCTTGCTTTTGTTTTATTAAATTACAGAAACAAGAGTGCGTATAATTTTTGACTTACTCTGGTTAGTATGACATTAAAACCTACAATAGTCTACATCGCTTAGGCGCTAATTAAAGATGTGACATCTTCTAATGAGTTGCTTGAGTTCCAGGAAAAGCAAATTCCTTCTACGGTTATAAAATAAGGAATGACAGTGTGGAGAATGCAGTTTTCGACATTCTAAGGTTTGAAAATAAGATGAGATGGCCATGGCTTTAAAGCAGATTGCTTATGAATCAAACTGAATAGAGAGAAAAGATGTTAAGTAAAAACAGCAGTATCAATGATAAAAATAATTCTGGCCAAAGATATCAATGCTGGAGCGTCTATATGGACAGGTTGTTTGCTAGAAATAGTAACCAACTATCCTTCACATCCAACCTTAATGGCTTCATAAAATAAAAGGTACGTTGAGTGATGTAGCCAGAGATAAACTGTTGTAAATTGATTAAAAAGATGGTCCAGGAGTGCCTGGATCCTTTTTTGAGCATGGATCCACACGATTCCAGTTTATTTGAAGCTCATCAACAACAGCAGCAAAATCAATAAAGGAGCCTCTACATAGTATATGGAGTTGCTAGACAAAACAGCCACATTTGTCTTCTCCGTAAATATTCAGTCTGCCATTTCGAAAATATGGCATGACAGTGGAGACGATAATTCTTTATATGCAAATAAAAGATATTCACAGCTGAAATTGGAATTGTTGTGATTCTCAGTCTATTTGATAGGAGAAGATCAGGTACGAAGCAACAATTACATGAATATTGTTTACGAAATTTTGGCACAAGGTAGCAAATTTCGTGGTGGGGCGTGTAAGTCAGTTATATAGACCCCAGTATGCAACTGGTACTTATTTTATCGACCCCAAAGGGTGAAAGGAAAAGTCAACCTTGACAGAATTTGGATTCAGAAAGACGGACGAAATGCCGCTTAGCACTTTATCCGAAGTGCTAACAATTCTGCCAGCTTGACAATTACATGAATTTTAATTGTATTTTATATAGGCAGAAAGCCAGAAATTTTTGTGGGGAAAGAGTTTAGTGAATTATATTGACATCTATATTTGATTAGTGCTTTAGTGATGATATCGAAAGGATGAAAGGGAAAGATAATCTCCGTGGGACTTCAACTGAGAATGTGAAGAGGTGAAACAAGGATATAAAAATTACCTATTAATAGTAATACATAATGGAAAGCATTTTAGTTAACACGTTAACGGTTCTGCCAATCCACTACTCTCATCTTACATGGATGATAGTGGTAAGAGTATAAGCAATGATGTCAATAATAAATATCTAACATAATGAGTCATTACGTTTTTAATTAAATAAGCTTCTGTCATGAATGATGAGAATAAATCATGGTGTAAATATTTATGATTGAGAAAAGTGCGAGACAATCCAAAGTTAAATTGAGAAAAAAGGCTTTTAGCTGTACAGATTCATTCATGGATATGTTTCGGTCTTATGAGATATTATCAGCTTTGCTGAGTCCATATTTCAGTTTGATGCGAATCGCATCATCTTCATAATTCTCCGTTCTTTGCTTTGATTTAAATGTGTGTGTGAAATGTTTTACAAGTAAATATATTTTCCTTTCTGGCTTCGGTTATTGATACAAAGATTAGAGTATTATTGTGATGTATTGATGTTCACATGTGTTACCTGTATCTCTATCATATTTCTGTCTGTGCTGTGTACTTTTGTATAACACAGACTTTTATCTTTCCAACTTTCAGTTTTGTTGCCATATTCGAAATTTCTAACATTCGGTTCTTCTACTCTTAAACCTTTCTCATATTTAATTGTATGTTTTGTATTTTCGTTGCTACAGTTTTAGAGTAAATTTTTATCATTCATCACTGTTGGGATAATGCAGAAACATCATTTACTTTCATTAACACATTTATTTTTTACTTTTTCAAGCGCTATCCCTATCTTCCTGATTTTCATTTTGACTTTGTATTATCTTGAGGTTTTTCATTGTGATGTCTTTACTTTTCTGTTGTATTTGCGCTGTTTGTTTATGTTTTATTTTCTGAATTATATATTTTTATTATGTATTTTTCCTTTCCAGTCTTCTATTTCTAAACTTGATATATTTGTACGTTTAAATACGTGTCTTGTTGAATTCTCTTGTCACTCCTAAAATCAATCTATAATGAACACTGATTTCTCTCCAGAAATTAAATTTTGCCTCAAATCTTTTGTTGGAAGGCATGAAGCTGCCAAATATGCCTGTAGGAGGAAAATGTATTCTTTTCGACAGCCATCATACATATTTTTTCCGTGACAATTCGCAGGTTTTGAAGAGTAAATTCTGTTCGCTTTGTCAAGATGTAACTTAGGTGTCAGTTGATTCTCTTCTTGCGATACGGCATGAGACATGCTTTATTCCTTTATCTATCTATCTTTCATTTATCTATCACTTTGTCTATCTTATAGAGATGTAATATCTGATTACAAGATTGAATATGCATTTCCCTCTTAAACTGGGCAAAATTAATCGGTATTGCTCGTATTGTTTCTCGAAGGAAGCCTCTACTAGCTATTCATTTGATTTACTCTCTGCCAGTGTAGTTACACACGATAGTCAATCGTGATTATGCATAATTAATTTTAGAGGAACTGAATACAATTCATAAAAATAAATTAATATTTTATTTACATTTGAATCAATCAAGACTTATCAGCTCTTATGAACTTAAGTTCCTGATATTTTTTCCTTCAATGTAAATTGATTTTTCGATCTATAACTATTATTACTTTTTCTATTTTCTCCGCCGTGATTGACTTTGCCTTTCATCTTTTCCGGGTTCGAAGCTGTACTGGCTTTTGCCTTTCCCTTGTATAACACTGGTGGTGTGGAGAAGGGAGACCGGTATGCATGGGCGACTGCTACTCTTCCATAAACAAACTTGCCCGGACTTGTGCCTGGGAGGGTAACTTTCTAGGTGCAATCTCATGGTCAGTCATGACCGAAGGGGGTCTCAACATTATTATTATTATTATTATTATTATTATTATTATTATTATTATTATTATTATTATTATTATTATTGTCGTTTTAAACGTTTTTACAACTCACTCATTTTACAACTAGTACATGAGATAACAAGTAATATATACTCGCATACAGATTTCCTGTTACAATTTGAGACGAAGTTTTTGACTTTCGATTCACAAAAAAAGGTGAATACTTCGCTTCGAACAAAAAGAAAGTTGAAAATGTGCAAAAATAATGCATTGCTCACAAGGACAACAATGCTATTTTAATTGAAGTGCAAAATGAAACATGAAATAAAAGAAATCACAAACATTTTAACAACATCGAGTAGAATTAATGTCAACAACAAAACCACAGTTTATATGCAAGTATCCTTCCGGGTGTAAATAAGGATAGTGTAAATCTTTCCTTTGTGAACGTACATTAAAACTCTCTATATGGAATGTCTTGCTGAAAGATCGAAAATTAGGTAACTTGTGCATAGACTGGCACCAGCGTTCTTCAGCCAATTACGGCAGCTCACAAGAAAAAAAGTAATCTATCTCTGTTTGCCTTGAACACAGCAGCTTTCTTCGTTAATTAAACACTGAAAAATTACCCAACGGAAATAAAAAGCAAAACGCTATAAAAAGTAATATGTAGAGTATACATGCTGCAAAGGAGAAACTCTTTTCACTGAAGAAGACCCAGTCGAATAAAAGAAATTGTATGCCTTTTGATGTGAAGCCAGCATCGTCCCTGAGCGAAATGAAATTCAAGCCATTCACAATAAAAACAAATATACAAAGTATAAATTGGGAAGAAAATGGAATTATTTTCAACATCATAAAAGCAGTGGAATACTTGTACAAATTTCGGATATACTTTCAAAGTATTATTTTCAACATTTCAGAAATTTGGGATGTAACATTAACAACTGGATTTTTATAGCGTTCGTATACTGTTTCTAATTTACTAGAGGAATATAGTAATATGATATCAGATCTAGAAAGAATATTTTGCTTTTTAAGACGATTCCTTGTGGCCCATTCTATATAATATAGATATGCTACATTACAGAACAATATAACAGAGGAATACTGGGTAACATCAGATACTGGAGAATATTTGCAGTATAATCTACAGACCAACCACAAAGAAAATTTAATTATGTCTGGTTATTCCATATCTGTGTAAAATTCACACAATACCCCATATCATTAACCAATTCAAGGCTACGTACAAGGCCAGGAAACGATAGCTTGTCAGTTTAGAATATCTTCGTAGATATTCAAGTCAGGGGAAGCCAACAGTTTATCATGGTTTCATATTACTGATACTTACATTTTGATAAGCCAGACGTGCAGAACCGAAGCAAAACCTTGTAATCATTTTAGTAGCATGACAGATTCCTTTTACTTATTTTTGCATCATCCATTACCATTTTGTTAACAAGGAGCTAAGTTTTCAGTTCAATGAATTCTAGAGTAATTTACAAGAAGAAAAACAGAAAATATGTCATATACATTAAATCGAGGTGTCTGAAATTAGAGGGAAAATAAAATATTAATTATACAGGGAATGTTTTACCACTTTGAACGATAAGAGATGGAATCGCAAATCTAAAGCAGACAGAATCACTCGTCCATTAAAATGTTCCGTTACTCTAACTGGTATGGTGATTCACTGAAATACAAAGTGTTAAGTCCCGCACCACCAATTCATCACGGCCTTTAGAGAGATGATGTGTAACTGCGATCGATATGTTTCAGTTTCACCATAGGTTTAGTGTTAATTTGCAGGTTTTATCTTCTCACATAAGCTTGGAACGATTTTATGTCAAATTCGTTCAAGTCTTCTTCATTATTTCTTCCAATAGTACGAAAGTTTTGAGAGAGCTGAAGGGTAGGATGCCTTCAAAATAGAAACTTTCCCGGGGTAAGTGTTTTGTTCCTTAACTTCTTGCAATCTAAATAGAAGCGAGCCATATCCAGGTCATGACGTCTAGGTTCCCTGCTGCCAACATTTTAACCCTGCTGCCAGCATTTTATTCCTGCGGCCAACACTTTTCCATGAGCGAAAATTCAATTCAAACCTCAACAATCTAGAATGGAAAAATCTAATTTAACTACAAAGCGGCAAAGAACTGACAATTAAAGGAGCAGACAAAGGAAGTGCTGTAGTCCTGATGGACACAGATTACTACAAAATCCTAGTATTATTCATACTAGAAAACGATACCTTCTACGAATAAGTTGTAAACTATAAACAACAAAAAAAAAACAATGAAAACTTTTGCATCCTTTATTCTACATGGAGAAAGCCTGACAGAAAAATATATTATATTACGTACTTTAAATGCAAACCTAGTCATTTTTACGATCTACTTAAAATATATAAGAGCAAGATAGTTAATGAAGCCTGCAAACAATCACCATGCAAATACATAAATATCCTAGTGCCAGAAGACTTAAAGTTAAGACCCATTATAGCTGTCCCAGATTGTGAAACCCGCCATTGGTTATATACTTTGTCATTATGGAGTATTTGCCATTATGGGATATTTGTAGTCATTTAAATAATACATTTATTTTTCAACATTTTAAGTTCCATCCACTCACATATTCTAGATGTCGTGGTTTCTATGGAAAACTGTTTTTCTTAGTTTAGTTAACGTCTTCACTTCACAGCAAAAGTTAATATATCGACACAGTGATTCTTCTAGGCAGCGATGTCTAACGGTAGGTAATTGATCACATTTATAATTTTGCATATTTCCAGGGCATGAAACTTTTATAAAGTCTACCTCTTAGATTCGTGCATCCTGCAGCGAATTTTCACATGTGAAATATATTTCATAGGCTTGGTAGAAATGTTATAGTTGGTGATGTTTTCAGAAATTCATGCCTACTTTGTAACAGTTGTTTGAAATGTAGCTCGTTGATCTAAGTCTCCTGTCACACGAAATGCAGGTAATTGTTTTCAGCTCGTAATTAACCAGATGATAGTCGGACACTACATGCTATTCGATGATTTTGCTTTTAGAAAATATAAACACTTTCTGGATTATAAGGGTTTCATTAGAAATCCGGTTTCTTGGTATTACTTTACAGAGGATTGTGATGTATCACTTAGAAAGTCGCATTTCTAGCATGAAGTCCATTTAAGTCACGCACACATTTGAATCTTTTGAAGTATAAACGTGCTGCTTACACTCCCTTCATCTGATTTCCTCTTTCATTCTTCCGCATTCCTTTCTCTCTCTCCCACTTTCTCCTCTATCTCTCTCGCATTCTGTCTCCCTGTCCCATTCTGCTTTTCTCTCTCACTCTCTCTCTCTCTCTCTCTCTCTCTCTCTCTCTCTCTCTCTCTCTCTCTCTCTCTCTCTTCGCTTTCTTCTACTACTATAGAGGATTTTATTCCCTAGAAATGGCTCGTTTTCTGACAAATCTATTCAGGTATCCCCGATTTGTCTTCTCTCATTTTGTCACTAATATGACGTTCACTGCTTTTTAAGGCGGCAAGCTGTCAGAATCGCTAACACGCGTCGGTCATTTCAGAGGATAGGTAAATCGATTCCATCGACCTCAGCACTCAGCTGGTACTTACTATTTTATCGATCCCAAAAAGCAAAGTCGACCTCGGAGGAAGTTAAACTCAGAACTTAAAGACAGACAAAATATCTCTAAGCATTTTTGCTCGGCGCGCTAACGACTGTGCCAGCTCACTGCCTCGCAAATCTGGGATATTTACGACCCTTTTTATACGATGTACAAATGATTTTAATATATTTTGTTCTGTTTTAGCCCCATATAGATCCTGAAAAAGCATATCCTTAATTAAAGGCATTCTAGCCATGACCCTCCTAGCTTATTTTCAATGTATTATTCTCCGACGTGCTGGCAGAAACGTTAGCACATCGGGCGAAATGCTTTGAGGTATTTCGTCTGTCTTTACGTTCTGAGTTCAAGTTCTGCCTAGGTCGACTTTGTCTTTCATCGTTTCGTGGTCAATGAATTAAGTACCAGTTGTGGACTGGGTTCGATCTAATTCTACCAAATTTCCTGCCTTATGCCTATGGTAGAAAGGATTTTTCTCACCTTCATTGTAAGAGCGGTGTCTATTTTGAGGGAGATTCGATTGCTAATTGTATTAGATCGTATCACCACGTAAAGGCTCTGAATTTGTCTTCTCTGCTGTCATCTTTAAATATAGTGGATGCCATTTATTTTAATCATAGATAATGCTATGACATAATTTTTGTTTGTTTTGTTTTTTGTTTTCTGTTTTTCTTTTTAGAATTCAGTATTCAAACACAAACGCGCTCATAATACAGCTTTGTTTTCAAGTTTATGTCATCAACTTCTTATTGTTATATGAAAAAAAAATCAAAACATCTCCGTGCCAATTGATCACAATAAACAAATTTCACTGAATTTTCCTATGCTTTTGCTGTTATTTTGCTAAAGACTCCACTGTCTCTCAGTTTCTCTTTGCCACCCTCTCTCTCTCTCTCTCTCTCTCTCTCTCTCTCTCTCTCTCTCTCTC
>NC_068989.1:78463728-78464313 GCF_001194135.2 Octopus bimaculoides
CTCTATCTCTCTCTCTCTCTCTCTCTCTCTCAAACCCTCTTTATCAAACTCTCATTTGCTCTCAATCTTTTTCTCTTCATTTGAAAATTGAGTCTCTATATATCTTTTTATCTATTGTCTCCTACTAATTATTTTCAATTCCAATTTTCATTTATTTATTAAATTATTTTATTCATCATCTTAGTTTGTTATTTATTATTTTCATTTTTATTTCATTCACTTATTTATTCTTTGGTCTCGTGCTTTCTTTCATTATTTCATGATTTTCTTCTCTGCTTCTCTGCTTCTAATCTCATTTTTATTCCTACAAATTCTAATCTCTTTATACCAGTTTGTCTCTCTGTCTCCCACAAACCTGTCCATTTCCACCACTCACCTACTCATCTCGTTTTTTCTTAATGTTTGCCATTTTCAGATCATCGTCCTCTCTCTATAGCTTACATAACTTTAATAAAATATATATGTACTTCAGCTGTACATTAACTTCGTTTAACTTTCACGACGCCATTTCATTAATTAAGCTCATCTCCCCGTTATATATATATATATATATATATATATATATATATATATATATATATATAT
>NC_068989.1:78470002-78473796 GCF_001194135.2 Octopus bimaculoides
CTCTATAGTAATGTTTTGCTGTTTGCTTTGTGTTATTATTTATATATTAGATTTAGGGGAAGCGACACAGCACATAGACTTTCAGGTCCCCCTTCGAACTTTTAGAATCATTCATTACCAGCAGGAAATCGATGAGCTGGAATGTAATTGCAAAGAGCTGACGTTCTATGTTGAAAGAATTGAGTATAGGGATTATTGTGGCGGTTAGAAATTGGCCACCACAAAGGGGTTGAGGGGGGGGGGGAAGATTGGGAATACTTGAATTGAGGTGTTATGAATGCAGCCAGGTCCGATAATCAGTCCCCGTTATAGTAGCCGCAGGAAAGGCACAGAGAGAGGAGATTGTGCTCTGCACCAAAGACTGTAGCATGTCTGTGTGTAGAGCTAGTCATCTGCTGAAGACCTTAATATCTCGTTTTAAACTAACACAATATGAACGAGTTAAAAAGCCTTACTTTCAGTGTTCTATACCAGACATGCTATTTGGTCAGGGTTATGTTACAAGGGTTCATGCACACAGACAATTTAAGTTTTATTGGAGAATTTTTAGATCTCTATAAGTTCTAATTCATCGGACTTTTGCACTGCCTCTGAGTATAGCGGATTAAACAGCAAAAATTAGTGTTGTTGCTTTGGCAGTATGTGAATATGACGAAATAGATGTGGTGGGGTGAAGTGCTGATCGATGAGAAAACTGGAGAGTCGGTACGACAGGAGCGCGAAAAACATGATTGAATTAATTCCAGTTTTATCACGAGTAAACCTTTGTGAAACTGATATGAATGAAATAACCGCCATGATATTCGTTTCAAGTTTTAGCACGAGGCCAGGAATTTGAGAGCGGGGTCAAGTCGATTAAATCGTCGCCAGTGCTCAACTGGTACTTATTTTATTTTATAGACCCCGAAAAAGATGAAAGGCAAAGTGGACCTCGGTGGAATTTGAATTCAGAACGCAAAGATAGATGAAATGCCGCTAAGCATTTTGTCTGGCGTGCTAACGATACTGCCAGCTTACCACCTTACAACGCCCGAAATTGGGGAGCGGGAGAAGGCCAGTTGATTAGATCGACCCCAGTACGCGACTGGTACTCATTTTATCGACCCCTGAAAGGCAAAGTCGACCTCGGGGGAATTTGAACTCAGAACGTAAAAACAGACGAAATACCGCTAAGCATTTCGCCCGGCGTGCTAACGTTTCTGCCAGCTCGCCACTTTACATGGAATTTGATATTAATTATCTAATGATTTCGTTAATTTGCCTCATTAAGTACATGCAATATGTATTAACTATAAATATTAGTAAACATGCTGAGAATCTGATGTAGACGTAAAAGTTCAGGTCCCATTTCCCTTTTTAAATACTGGGTAGAACGAAGTAGAAACTAAGATACCCTTGAATCAGAGACACCGGAAATGAATGCTTGCAATGAATTTAATTTTGATAAAGTCACACATGTGATACGTAATTTTTTTTATTTTTAATCTGATAAAGGATTACAGCCACTTGCTCCGCCATATTCTCTGATTATCAGCAATTTTCGGGATCGGATTTTACTACATTCAGACTTCGGTTCATGTTTTAGGATGATTCACTTTCTTTACACCATCAAAACAGATAATATTCTCTGAAAATGTAAGAAATGTAAATCTAGAGCTCAACTAAATATTGTTCCTATGAGAGATAATAATTTTAGATCGTAATTTGAAGTGTTTGTAGAAAGAATTTTGGCAGGTTCCATTGCACTACTATAAATAGTTAAATGAACAATTCCCGCGCATCACTTCTAATTACTAACGAAAATCAACCTCAATTCATGGTTTAGAGGCATTCATATCCCTTATGCCAGCAATATTCTCCAAAATCTATGAAATGTTGAATAGATCCCCATGAAATATCATTTGCTAAGTGAGATATAATTTTAACATGAAATTTAGTTAGAAAATCCGAAATTGATTGCAATTTAAATAATACAGTTTGAGTAATTTCTATCACATGTAAGACAACAATGACATATTGTAGTCTAAGGTGAATGATTGATTGAAATGAATGATTCAATTATAAACTAAACGAAAGATATATATGACGCTGGAAAAGAAAGAACGTGAATTCAGAAGCCTTAGAATTATTCTTTAAATGGTCAGATAATATCGTTTGAATGAAAAAATATTTAAAGCGATATAAATAAGTTTCAAAAGTCAATAATATAACACCAAACACATAAATCTTTCAATGTAATATATCATCATTCGGAGATTAAAACCAAAAGCCATATATATTTCAATATGATATATATATATATCTCAGCGAAATCATATTCAGATATTTACAGCCGTCTCATGAAGCTAATGATATTGATACCATATATAAACAAAAGTCCGAAGGGTGGAAGACATATTGTGTTGCTTTAAGAGACTTGACTTAAAGTGCATTAATGGGATAATTTATGGACTATAAACTAGGTATAAGAAAATTAAACGCTTACAAAATTTTACCTCATAAGAATAACCTGTCTACATAAGTGCAATAATGATTCCTGTTTGGTTTATAACAGATACGGAAAATCTCCAGTTGACTATGTCGCGATAAAACGAGTCTTGTAAGAAATCAAGATTTTTCTTTAACTAGTAAAAGTGTCTTCCAAATTAATACTTGGAGACGAATCAAAGGAGCGACAGATAGGTTTAGAACGGGAAGTAAAAGGGTAAAGGGCAAAGACCCGCTTCGGTCATGAATGACCATGGGATTACACCGAGAGATTTCCTCTCCAAGGCACAAGTCCGAGCAAAGTTGTTTATGGAAGGCCGGCAGTCGCCCATGCATACCGGCCTCCCTTCTCCACGCTACCGATGTTATCGAAGGGAAAGGTAAGGGGCGATACAGCTTGGCACCAGTGACGTCGCAACACATTTGTACAGCTGAGTCAACTGAAGCAACGTGTCTTGCGCAAGAACCTTAAGTATCACTCTTCCAAAACTAAAGCCATAGTCACACACCAATAACGTTAATCCTTGCAAAATTTCATGTAGTACTGGCGGCCGTCACGCATTATGAAATGAAGGATCGAGAGTAATGTAACGGAGTGTTGGTCAAAGACCAGTCAGATGTATTCTCTGAAATATGCAACTAACATTGTTGTCGATAAACATTTATGATAATAAACTTTATAAAGATCTCTGTGTGTCTGCATTTGTGAGTGTGGGCGCCTTTGTGAATGTGTGAGTGTGTGTATGTTTAAATAGGTGCAGGGATGGCTTATCAAAACCACAAAGGAGAAAGCTAATTTGAAGACTACAGATCCAATCCATCACTGTAAAACCTTCCAGGAGTTTACCATTTAAATATATATGGGCATGTCTAGATATGCAACTATATGCATGTGAATACAGACATAAAACATACAAATCTGCACATACTTGCATACATACATACACACATACATATATACATACATACATACATACATACATACATACATACATACATACAAACAAACATACCCTGTTGTTGATGTTGAAATTACAATGAAGGAGCCTTGGATCTCAGTTAGAAACCACTTCTATCTCTATTGGCAAGAAATCTTGAAATAAACTGAATAATTACATACGTACACACACACACATACATTCACACATGCATACACGCATACATACATGCAAATATACATACAGGCAAACACACACACACATGCACACGCACACATATACAAAGATACGTACTTAATACACACATGCCTGCATAGATGACAATATATATATATATATATATATATACATATATATATATATATATAT
>NC_068989.1:78474439-78474923 GCF_001194135.2 Octopus bimaculoides
TATATATATATATATATATGTAATATACAAACATATACATATAATGCATATATATATATATGTATACATACATACATACATACATACATACATACCTACATACATACATACGTACATACATATACGCTTAATGTAAATTTTCCTCGGTTACTAAACAATGCATCACAACTATGGAATGTCCTGCAACGAACGTAGATCGTTTTCCAATAAAGAAATTTAAATCCACCACTTTACTTTGAATAACGAAGTGCTACAACGTCTCGGCTTCTTCACTTTTAACATGTTTGAACTTTGCAACATAAATATGCGTATGCAAAATAAAATAAAAAACAGCATAGAATAAATAATGTTCTAAAGGTGATTATACTACTATATCATTGTCAATATTATCGGTGTGTTTAGCAACGTTAAAATAGTAAAATATTTCATTATTCGATAAATAGCGTCCATGTTATGTTATGTAATAAATAACATCCATCTCATA
>NC_068989.1:78474933-78477179 GCF_001194135.2 Octopus bimaculoides
ATATATATATATATGTAACTGAAGGAAACAACATATGCCATACACAGAGGATCACAATCCTAACATCCTTTATATATATTAGTTTTAATATGCTAAGGCTCAATAATGCACTATCTATGTAGATTCAGCTTCATTGCAACTGTGTATTAGAGTTTACATAATCTATATGTAAGACTTGATAGATGGGAAATTTTTTTAGCCCATCAGATGCACCCTCACTGTTCTAATGTGGTAAATGTATTACTTGTTCCGGCATGAAATACATCACCCGAACGTTCGATGTATTTTACACAATCTACTCCATTACAAACATTGAAACGCGCTCTGCTCTTCATTTTCTGATTCTCAATTGTATAGTTAATTCACGTGTGCCTTACTTATATAGCTATATGTGATAATCAGTGTGAGTGTGTATGTACGTATGCTCCTGCATGCATGAGTGCAGACCCACGTGCATTGGTCTATAAAGAAGTACGTAACTTCATTGCGACAGGTTTCAAGCTGGTGGCAGCAGCCAATGGAAGCTATTGCAGTTGGTGATAACCTACCGTTATATTGAAATAGAAGCCATGGTTCATTGCACGCTAGGTGGTACAACAGTGTCTGGAATTTAGCAATCAGCATTCTTTCACAATCCCAATTATCTTGACTTTATGTTGTTACTGGACATTGTTTAAAAGCATGAGAGTGAGTCCAAAATGTATGCAATCCTTTGATTGAAATAAACATTACTGTATCTTAGTATCAGTGTCTTGCAGATGAGACGAAAATGTAGCACACGATTGACTGTTCCTTGCCTCAGTTAATCGTATTGTAATGGTTAACACTCACGTACGACATTGAAGTAATACCACTTCTCTAGTTTCCGGTGCATGAAAGATTTAGTTTTAGCAGGAATTAATTTTAGCTACTGTTCTCTGACCGCTACCATGTGACTTTGTCATTTCTCAAAGTGCAGCTTAATCAGTCATTGGATATGATCTTCATTGATTATTGATGACTAACGATTTTTGGAGCCGTAGGCGGTGGATCTTTCATTGTATCGCTAAAATTACTAATATGGTTTTGTATGGAGATATACTTTTTTCATTTTATTTGCCAGTGTAGCAATTTTCAATTTTTATCAATCTACTTTTTATTCCCAGGAAGCAAATTTTAAATCACAAGACAATTTGCGTGTTACATTTACACGTTGCCTTCCATTTATTACTTTCTAAAGTGCTACTTTATAAATGCATACATCATACCTTGTTGTAATGCAAGGTTGTATACAACTAGCATCTCAGATTACTTGGTAGTTAGCAAAAACATGAGAACTTTACAAGAAAAGGAAACATGCAAGAAGTCGTATTAGAATTGATCACACCGCAAGAAAAATTTTATATGAAACAGTAAACAGGAAATTTTAAATAATTTCTACATGGCTTGTTATGAAAACTAACTGTGGTATGTTAAGCTACAATCGCTTTTTAGATGTTTACATAAAATGTATTCTGTGAAGCGCAAACCACTTACTGTTGTTTCTACCGTAAAAGCAAAGAAGTCTTCTAAAATTAAGTGCAAAAATAAATGCTTACTGAAATGTTACAGTAATGTGTTTTGAATAAGATTTAAAACAGTAAATAAACTTTGTTCCATTAAAGCTGACACGCAGAGAGAATTTAGGTCGTGTACGCTAATATTTATCTTAGAATTCGAGAAGTATCAGCGAAAAAATATATATAGATAATAGTAAATCGACAATAATGTTAGTCCTAAATAAAACACATATTTGAATTTTTAAAACTGGTCATAGTCCATTCTTTGGAAACCAAAAAAAAAAAAAAAGTAGCAATACAGAAGTTCTGCCACAAACTATAAGCTAATGTTGTGCAGTTATAACATGCTCTGTCGGGGAAACTGCTAACTATATTCATCGGTTGTTTAACATTTTTAATCTAACACACATATACCTCGTGGAATGTTATGTATTTTCATATAACATTAGAATAAAACACAAGTCTGATTGAGGAAACTAGAAACAATTCAACTAACACCAGTTGTTGATTGATGCTTAATGTAATCGAAAACAAAATGAAGAATTGCAAAGTGGACGATGGCGTGATCCGAGGTCAACATATGAAATGAAAGGTTGGTGTCCAATAACTGAGACAAGTAAAAGATATACGTATATATATATATATATATATATATATATATATATATATAAGCAACACGGATTTCAAAGGTGATTGCAGTACGCACGT
>NC_068989.1:78477580-78478308 GCF_001194135.2 Octopus bimaculoides
ATTCTGTTGTGTCTGGAGAGAATCATTTTCTTATTGTGCCTTAAAATTTAACACACTCACCGTTAAGATTTCCACTTATTTCTTATTTTTATTTTCCTAAAATGTTCGTTGCGTCTTGCAACCTTTTCAATAGTCTTGACTCAACACACGAAATCACATAAAAAATCTTGCAAACCAAACCCAAAAACGAGATATATATATATTGTAAAGTAGTTATTCGTCGTCAATTATTGTAGTATCGCCACTATTTATGACGATTCTTATTTACACTATAACTACGCAGTAAGAAAAAGATATATAACGAAACAGGGTAACAACAACGTAACAATTCAACAAACTCTCCACGAACTATGCACGAATCAACAAACCATATTCCGACAAACTACCAAAACCTTACGACATCCTGCGATTAACGCATACTCTGTCTCTCACTCAGACCACTAGTATTCATGGTCGTTCTGTCAAGTCTATCCTCGCATATATGTATGTATGTATGTATGTATGTGTGTATGCATGCATATGTGTGTGTGTGTGCGTGTGTGCGTGAAATATAACGTGTCTTGAAGGGCTCAACAATGCAGAGTGCATTATAATAACTGCTATAATTCAATTATCCATAGTCTGATATAATAATATTTCGGAAAATAAAAATTCCTTCTTCAGATATCGCTAGGAATTGATCGAGTCACTGCTATAATTAGTTTTCCATATATATATATATATATATA
>NC_068989.1:78478761-78486261 GCF_001194135.2 Octopus bimaculoides
GTGTGTGTGTGTGTGTGTGTGTGTGTGTGTGTGTGCGTGAGTAAACAAGGTATGTAAGGTATTTGAGGACATACCTTTTTGGGGTTATTGCTGCATTTTTTGCTAATTCTGTATAATCTTTCTTTCAGGAAATAATAATGGCATTCCCTCAGCTTACTGAAGAAATGAAGAGACACGCTGTTATTGTGGTTATAAAGGCTGAGCATAGCGAGTTAGAAATATCTCGATTTCTAAAATTGCTAGATCTTTCGTCTACAAAGTTTGTAAGGAGCTAGAGACTGAAGAGGGAAACGTATAACCAGTATCAAAGCAGAAAAGCATTCTAAACGCTCTAAAATTATCACAACACCTGAATTTATCCAGAAAATTCAACAGACTATTGATTACAATCCCAGAAAGTCTATGGAGTCAATTGCAAACGATCTCCATGTGTCAGAAGAAACAGTTAGAAATGTTGTCTACGAAGACATCAGATATAAGTCGTACATGAGGAGGAAATGTCAATTTGTCAGGAAAAGCAAAAGAAAATCACTACACCATATCTAAAAGGCTCTTAAGGGCTTAAATTGGTGGACTGCTGCAATATTTATGAATCTGAGATGGGAATATGTTGAATAAAATCATAATTAACTGATCCTCCTGGATTTTCCTTTACGCAAACCAGGAACTTTCATCATATCCTAATATATATGATATATACATAGTATATAATAATATATATAGTATATAATATATATATAGTGAATGGATCTGTGTTTTCTCAACATGTATATAGTTGAGGAATCTCAATCTCTGGAGGCGTTTTCTAAATATATAAGTTTGTGTATATGTCAGTGTGAGTGTGACCATAAATTCCTGTATATGCATATAGCGTAGATTCAGTTTTTTTTTTTTTAATACGCAATATGTATTTTGTGTCGATACTAGCTTTGAATAATTCAATATAAACGTGTTACTATGTTATTAATTTTAATGAAAAATAAATTCCTAGGAAATTATCTCCGTGAGAAATTGAGTGAAGTAAATCTTAAATGTCAGAAATTTTCGTGACATTAAGAATTGACGCTTGCATAGCGAAGTATTGTGGGTGTTTACTTCTTAGATCAATTTATTAAGATCACCAAATAAACATATATATATATACATAATCTTTTAAAACATGTCTGTTAAGAAATTTATGGAAGACAAACATAACTGCAGCCATCACAAATAAATTCTTTCCTATCATATGTGTATTTGAGTTATTTGGTTATCATTATTATTATTATTTGTGTTGTTTTGTTTTTGGCTTTGCTATATATTTTAATTGGTTTTCTTTACATTTAATTTTTAGTGAGTCGTATTTATTGCATGTGAATCTTATTAACTAATAAGTTGTTTTGTTTAAAGTTGGCTGATGCATTATTTTCCATGTAATATTTTACTGAGAATCAGAAAATTTAATTGAGTGACTAATAACATGGTGTTCATCATTTTGTATTCTGACATTGATAACAATAATGATAATAATAATAATAATAATAATAATAATAATAATAATAATAATAATAATAATAATAATAATAATAATAATAATAATAATAATAATGATGATGATGATGATGATGATGATGATAAATAAATAAATGAATAAATTGAACATTGATTAGAATGACTTGAATTATCCACAAACATGTCTTTTGGCGACTTCCTGAGATGCATCATCCCATGTAATCTTCAGCGGGTATGTTACTAATAGCTCATCTACTGCATTAGGCGTGATGCATTCGATATTTCTATACAATGGCTTTATGTTTTTCATACTATCCCTCGCACATTCCATAATAAACCCGTAATAGAGTTAAAGTTTTCCGGTAGGGGAAAGTCATCTCTTTGCAAACCTGGAAACGCGACCTTATTGGAATTTTTCCTTTAATCAATAACCTATTCATCGTGATATTCAGAGGATTCAGGAAAAGATTTAGATGGCTAACGTAGTAGTCTAAGGTATATTCATATCTGCGTGTGCATCTGTGAGTATGTATGTGTACACACACACACACACACACACACACACACACACACACACACACACACACACACACACACACACACACACACATACACACATATATGTATGCATGTATGAATATCTGAAAGTAAGATCCAAAGATCAAGGTGTAGGAAATTAGTGAGCTTCAAGCAATTCGTAGAAGATATAAAAGACAACTTTCAGAAACAATTCTGGTTTATTGACGCATTGAGATCGAATTCTCTGTTAGTTAACAAAGAATTCCTAACGGCAATGTAAACTTCATGTAATCAAGATATTCTTTGGGCCTGCAGTGTAGCTTTTGGTATACCCCACGTTTGGATAATTACTACATCCGATGATCCGCTTGGTATGAAACATATGTAGCCCGGATTTTAACTACTACATTCCTGAATTTTAGACTATATATATATATACATCTTTCGTTATACATTTTCTTTGTCAGGACCTACACGTGTTTCCGCTGCAAGCCGGTGCACATCGCTAATTGTGCATCTTGGTGTTTATTTACCAGATTTACATCTCAGATGAAACAGTCGATTATCGTACGTAGTCTTTTGCTTTTTCACTAGTTTCAGTTATTGGAGTGCGGCCATTCTGCTAAACCACCTTGAAGAGTCTAGTTAATCAAATCCACCCAGTATTTTTTTCTTTCTTTGGTGGGAATAGATTCTGGTATTTATTCTGTCTGACACTTTTCACCGAACTGTTAAGTTATGGAGACTTAATCAAAGTAACACCAGTTCTCCGGCGGAAAATGATCAATACGAACACAGAGATGCACATATAAATACGAACGTACATGAATACGTAAGCATGAACATCATCTGTTCTTAATAAACAGCAGTTGTCCTCAAATTTTAAAATTTATATCATGTACTCTCTATTTTATAAATGATAAGTTTGAATATCTAAAGCAACGGTTTCCTGTTTTTATTGTTGCTGTTGTTGTTTTGATAAAATCTATTCTGATTGTTGAGATCCATACTCAAAGATATCTGACTCACAGTCACTTTTATTTTGTGAGATTTAACAGTAACCGACTACCACGTGGAGGCACTTACTTATGTTACACCGGTTTAGATTTATAATATGTGATGAATAAATCGTGCAATTAAATATCAATGCAGAAATTTTACTGATTGACTTTCTGCTAATGAAAGCCTAATTATAAACACCCACCATTCTATAGGAGCAAGTTACTGGTAATATAGTATGCTAATTTGTGATTACCTTATCAATGCTTAATTTAATCATTTGATCTTTAATCAGTCTCCGCATTTCTAGATATTGATTCGTATCATTTTACTTTCCATTCGCCGATATATTTTATTGCAGCTTCTTCAAACATTTCTGTAGTTTATTATTTTATATTATCTCGTATTATCTGTTGCACCAAACCTTTGAATACAATAACAGATGTTATATGTTGTATTGTGTATTTTGTTTTTATTAATATATATATATAGCTTTAATCATATATCGCCACAACTTTTATATATTAACATAAGCTCTTGATAAGTTCACTATCTACTATCTACTGCCTATCTACATCTTCAATTTTGCACACTGAAGATGTATAACATGAAGGGATATCATTTTCGTATTGTCTATGGATACAGAACTTGTAGGGCATATTTAATATTCTACAATTATCTAATTATGAAGATAATTAGATAATTGTATAATTGATTTCCCGGAAATACCACTAATGAAATATTTCACATACTTCATAGCTACCGACACAGTTTTTATTACCTCCACCTCCGCAAAGGCGGAGGTATTGTTTTCAGTCGTATTTGTTTGTTTGTTTGTTTGTTTGTTTGTTTGTTTGTTTGTTTGTTTGTTTGTTTGTTTGTTGATTGTTTGTTTTTCTGTGGACAAGATATCTCAAGAACCGCTGGATGGATTCGGGTGAAACTTTCAGGGATGTGTGACACCGTGACGGCAGGAACTGATTAGATTTTGGGATCGATCCAGTATCGGACAAGGATTCTGGATTATTTTCCCTGTTTTTTTGGGGTTTTTTTAACTTAATTTTTGCGTGTGGTCGGGTTCATTTTTAGTATTCCTCTTTGTGAGAGCAGTCGAGTTTATTTCAGATATTCTTATTTTAAAAATCCTCTCCGGATAATAGTTGACAGGACGTTGGTGTTGCTTTGGTGGAAGTTTGCGATCTTTGAGTGGTCTTGTTAATTTTGCATTAGTTTCACTTATTGAACTGCAGCCCGACCCCCAGTATAGCCTTAATGAGTTTAGTCGATAAAGACGACCACAAGATATATTTCTAATTTGGTACTTATTCTATGAATTTTTCTTACTGAACCGCTCTCAAATATTGGTGGGGGACAAAAAGTAATGAAACCCACGCACTGAGGTGTATACATACATATATACATACATACATACATATGGATTGTTGGCGATTTACTTCCTGCGCCTTCCTTTTCTCTTGGACTTTCCTCTGTCTCCTATTTCTGAAGAAGACCTTTGCTCGAAACGTAAAACACCCTTTCTTTCCTTCACTGAGCGTCTTTTAATACTTTGTCGGTACCACGTACTTGCATTGTTGTTGTTTTTTCTTGTGTTTGTCTTCGTTTTGGGGGATTAATCATATATGTGTGTGTGCGTGTGTGTGTATGTGTGCGTGTGTGAGTGTGCGTGTTACATTTGTAACACTGTTCTTCAACCCCATAACTCTTGGTATCATTTCTATTCTGTGTAAATCGGACCTTTTTGCATCTAAAAATATATACATTTTCTGTATTTAATGTATTAAATATTCTTTGTATATCGACCTGCTTCACTTGCTTATCCTTACATTCACTCCTTTCCTCGCTCAAATGTAAATCTTTTGAGCACCGCTAGGTGTATTCTACACGGAGAATATTTGATTTTCATCTATAAGCTATATATATACATAAACGCATGTATATACACACACACACACACACATATATATTATCATGCATACACACATACATACCTACAGACGTACATACATGCATAAATACATACACATATATATATATATGCGACGAACCCCAGTTTCCATCAACCAAATTGACTTACAAGTTATTGGTTGGTCCAAAGAACAGTAGGATACAACGTATCACGCTGTGGGACTGAGTCCGAAGTTACCGGACTACAACTCGAGCTTCTTAATCACACAGCCTCATCACAGCATCTTTTTTCCCCTTTACAATCACCCTTCTACAGACGAATGAATCACGTGGTCAATACTATACTGCTGATCTTAGAGGTGAGTATCTCATATAAGTTTTGTAGTTTTGAACCTGAAATACACAGATCTTTTGTCCAGTAATCAAATGTTAAAGAAATACTCTTTAACCAAACTGTGCTTGTCTCAAATATTTTCAGGAAGGAGTTGATTCTAAACAAATGTATCAGTTCAGAATAAGATCTCCTGGAATTTGGATAACTCAATGCCAAGAACCATATGTCAAATATAGATGCACTATCGATTCTGAAATTTATGTATTATTCTATAATCTAGTAAAATAAACAAAATTAAGAACATATGGACATTTTCCATATTCAAAATGTGTTCAAATTTCGCAGCCACTAATTAAATGTAGATTTTAATGCATGCTTAAATGAATTATTAATTCAAACGATAAATTGTTAATTTTATATATTTATTTAGACTTTATTCGTTAACCTTTTATGTAACCAGAAATGTAATACATATTAATGTAAATCAGTATTTTCGAATTGAGTTATTAAGTTGACATATACATATATACATATTAGATACATTCCAAAAAATCTCGACCATTTCATTTCTAGTATGCTCCTTGTCAGGTGTGTTATTTCATGAAGTTTGACTGCTCTTCTTAACGGATCAGAGGAACTTGTTCAATTTATAAGAAGAATTGTCAGGCTTAGATAGACTGAATTCAACACATGCAGTTTTCGTTCGAAATCTCTACGCTCATATTTTGCCAGATCAAATTAGCCGTTCATCTCATATTTTCAAGATTGATATCAAAGATATGAATCCAGAGAAGTGGATTGTCAGAATTTATAGGGTATCAGATAGGATGCTTTGCGGTATCTGTTGTGAATCTCTCTACATTCTGGCGAATCTCTCCACACTAGCGATGACACTGGTGTCAAGCACTATCAATCTTGTGATTTCTTTGAAGACTACCGCGGGAGTGGAGAGGGGAGATGTGCATGGAGAAACAGATGATACTGTTTCACACAAAATAATGCACTTCCGAAACCTGTGCTTACAAATATTCAGACTGTATATTATTCTTTCTACTACAGGCACAAGGATTGAGAGTTTGAAGGATTAATCGATTACAGTGACTCGACTTCTCGACTGGTACTTATTTTATCAGCCTCGAAAGGATGAAAAGCACAGTCGACACCGCTGGAATTGGAACTCAGAATGTAATGAGCCGAAAGAAATGCCGCTCAGCATTTATAATTAAGAACAAAGGCGTTTAAGCTATAAGATACGTAAAGTGGTAAGCTGGCGGCATCGTAAGCACCCAGGTAAAAATGCTTAGCGGGGTTTCGTCTGTCTGTACGTTCCGAGTGACAAATCGTCCGAGGTCGATTTTACCTTTGACCCCTTTCGGATAGCTAAAATGAGTACCAGTTGGGAGCTGGTGCCGATCCAATCGATTTAGCCCCTCCCTTAAACTCGCTGGCCTTGTATCAAAATTTGAAACCAATATATAAAATATATCGTAAATTTGGTGTCATCTTTATTTTTTTTTTCTTTTCAATCTATTTTTCCCTTTTTTTTTTCATTTAATTAAAGGTATGACCCAAAACATTAGGTCTTCTGTATACTCATTGTACACATTATTTCATTGTTTAGGGTGGCCACAGAGTCACGAGCTATGGGAGATATCATGTATGCTTTATTAACAATGAAATAGGTAATCCATTACAAACGTTCAAAGTGTTGTCCATGCAGCTCTAAGTGTTCATACGGAATTTGAAATTGCGATGAACCCTCTCAAATAGCTTTTCATTACTGTTGACTTGTTCACACGCTTCAACAATTCCTTAAAGATGCCTTTGGTCACGAATATTTTCAGAATACACAAGGGATTTAATATATCCCCAGAAGAAAAAGTACGTGGGAGTCAAATCTGGTGACAGTGGGGCCCATTTAATTGGCTCGCGACGCCCGAGCCATCTTGGAAAATGTTCATTCTAAAATCAAGAACTTGTAATGCATAATGGGACGGGGCCTCATCCTTCTGAAACCAGACAGGATTTCCATTAACTTTCCCCCGCCTTGGTCATTATCTGCCTCCATTCAATGAGGGTTGGTTTGTGAGAAATATCGGCAGTTGTGAAAAGAGTTAAAAGAAAGAGAATGCTAGCAATTTCACATGATGCGGGACTTTATGGTCACCCTGTAAATGTTTCCTTCCATTTTGCTACATTTTTTCCTTACACTCTTTTATCTTTTATCTTTT
>NC_068989.1:78491261-78493823 GCF_001194135.2 Octopus bimaculoides
TATGCTGTCAACATTTGATATTTACTGTATCTGTCCTTTCAAATTACAGTTCATTAGCACGGGAGCTGGCAGAATCGTTAGCACACCGCTTACCGACATTTCGTCCGTCTTTACGTTCTGAGTTCAAATTTCACCGTGGTCAACTTTGTCTTTCATCCTTTCGGAGTCAATAAGATATGTATCAGTTGAGAGCACTGGTATCGTTGAAATCGATTTACCACCTCTCATCACCTGAAATTGCTGGCCTTTGTCAAAATGTGAAATCATTATTAACAAAACTCGTTGTGGCTTTAAATATTCGATACAGTAAGACAATATTTTTAATGGTTCTGTAAAGAAAAAATGTCTTAACAAAATTTATCACATCATTTTAATCTTCTGAGAAAAATTATCCATTTACGTACTTCCTCTTACCATCTTGCACACCTTCACATTTTTTTTTTTTGCATTTATAATATTGCACTACAGAAAATAGTTGCATGTGTGGTTGTGTGCTAAGAAGCTTGCTTCCCAAACACATGCTTCCGGGTTCAGTCCTACTCCATGAAACAATGGGCAAGTGTCTTCTCGGGCCGGCTACATCCTCGAACTGATCAAAGCCTTGTGGATGGGTTTCCTACACAGAAACTAAAAGAGACCCGTCGTGTGTGTGTGTGTGTGTGTGTGTGTGTGTGTGTGTGTGTGTGTGTGTGTGCGTCTGTGTTTGAACCCCACCCCGCTTGACACCCGCTGTTGGTTTGTTTACATCTCCGTAACCTAGCGGTTCCATAAGAGACGCTGGTAGAATAAGTACCAGGCTCCAAAAAGAAATATAAGGTACTGGGGTTGATTCATTCGACTAAAATTCTTCAAGGCGGTGCCCCAGCATGGCCGCAGTCTAATGACGGAAACAAATAAAAAAAGAATACTTACCTTTATCCTCTTCTTCGGATAATGCTTTTGAGTAGTACGAAGCACGTATGTTGGCACACAAACAAAATTCAACGGAGCTTGAAATATAATTCACATATATTGCAGGATTCTTATTTTAAAATAGTGAGGAATAGGAATACCTGTATTTTATTGCAAACGTCTTGAACAATAGGTTTGTCTCGTGGAAAATCTTTTGAAGAAAATTTAGTTCATGAATAGCTGCACACACACGCGAGCGCACACTTTCACACATACATGTAAATATGAGTATGTCGAAATTCTATATGCGTATTTAATCGATATATATTTAGTATCGCTGGGAAATTATAACCTGTGGGTGAATCATTGAAACTTTGGTAGCTGAGATTGAAGAATAAGAGAATGTAGTTTCCATCTTTCTCACGGTTCAATCAGAGTCGCTAACCTCATCGGCTAACAAATGAAGTTATCAAAAGAAAATGTATTACAGAAATAAAGTTGTTTACGTATTGATATAAAGCTAGCAGTTGTAATTACACAGTAGTTTCGAATAGATGTGTATATGAAAATCGTATCTGCACTAAGTTAAATTAAAATGCATCACAACGAAATGCTAAAATAAACATGACACTTTACACAAACATCAGTAACAGAAGGCAATGAATCGGTGACCATACATTCTGTTTATCATACGGCTCAGCAAAGTTTCGTAATACATTTCTGAATCACCGAGGTCATGAGCCGAAAAATCATGACGAGAAATGTAAAAGAAATACAACCAGCATTGAATCATTTACATAAGTGATTTTAGATCCGCAAGCGGGATTTAATAACAAAATACCACAACAGTGGTGATTTGAAAATCCATGTACGTGAAAAGTTATTTACAAAACATACTATAGACATGAATTCTTAACGTCAAAATATAGATATATGTCGACCAATTTCACATTATATGTCGGCAAATCATATAGGATTAGTGGGAATTGTATATTTACTCAGCGATATTAAATATATGTTTATTTAACATATATTCAATAGGAAATCTATACATGCGGCTATCCAAAATGCTGCTGTGTTTATGCTTTTGCTCACTAAATCCGATCGTCAGCGCTTCTACCATTATGGAAATGAATAAAACGATAGTATATACGTATTACATACAGGCGCACAGGCAGACAGACCAAACAAACACTCACTCAGCGATAGATAAATATATAAAGATACATACATATGTATATATATAAACACACATGCCTTCATATATATGTGTGTGTGTGTGAGTCAGTGTGTGTATGTAAATACAAATACATACAGATATGCATACAAATATTTATAGATATATATACATTTATGCGTACATGCATTCATACATACATACATACATACATACATACATACATACATACATATTCACATACGTACGTACGTACGCACGTAAATGTTCACACACTTATGGAACCAATTATGTATTCTAGCAGCCATGTTGGTGAGCAACATGGAAAATAATGTTATACGAAATATCAGGCACAAATACGAGGAAAGAAGAAAACTGCCTCTACCTATTTACTCGTATATCTGTGTGTATGTGTGTGTGTGTTTGTTTGTGTCTGTGTTTGTGTGTGTGTGTGTGCGTGTGTGTGTGTGCGTGCGTGCGTGTGTGGGTATGTG
>NC_068989.1:78495231-78497085 GCF_001194135.2 Octopus bimaculoides
ATATATATATATATATATATATATATATATATATATATATATACATATATTTCTATATGCATACATATATATATAGGGAGAAGTCGCAAAAAACAAAAGACGAAGACAGGCGGTGCAGAAAACAAACAGATGCATTAGCATAACACTCAGGAATTTTAAAAGTATTTAACGTTTCGAGCCTACGCTCTTCCACGGAAAGGAACACAGAAAGAAACGAGGAGAGAAATAAGCAGAGAAAAAAATGTGTGTAGTGGTCAGCGATCTATATAATTAGCAATTATATATATATAATTTTAATTAATAATAATAATATTAGTTAATATATTATAGCTATACTTTTATAGAACTATATATATATTTAAAGGGTTGAATGCGAGTTGGCCCTTTAATTGGAGTAATTTCCAAAGATATCTAAGGTTGTTCCTTCGTACGTTACTTTTTAATTTCCTTGTGTAAATCTGTGTAGATATGAAAACTTATATAGAAATATTAAATATATGATTTAACTTTTTAAACAGAGTTCAACAAATTCATTCATATTTATGTAAATGGAGGAAATTAGATGTTAAAATGCATAATAGCTTTTAATACTCATATTTCTATACAATTATTTCGTACAGAAAGACAAGATATTCATATTAGAAAATCTGAGTTGTCGGAAACTACTCGTCAATAGGTTATATAAAAACTAAAAACACGTTAGGATTACATAGGTGTTGTGTTATTAATCATTTTGTATTGTATTCTTGTTCTTGGAGTCATGTATATTTAAATAGTTCGCCTTCAAACAATGTCAACCTTTTACAGTGAAAAACAACTTCACGTGTGCTTCGGAAAACCTAATATATGTATTAACTTGCTCAGGGTATCGAAAGCAATAGATAAGCCAAACTTAAAAACAGTCTACGCCAAAGGATGACTCTACGTAGATCCCAGATTAAAATTCGGGAATACAGAAGAAATAGCATTTAGCGAAGACATCGACATTTGCACCACTAACGAACAACCCAACTTCGTAATTTGTCCTCTCTATGAAATCTAAGACGATGCAACCTATAATCAGCGCATTAGCAGAGAGTCATATTTTATCGCAAAATATAAACCCCTTTTGAATGCTTCCACTACAAATGACACCATTACAAGGGCCTTAGAATAATATCTACGCAGATATTAAAAACGATATATTCAGAAGAGTCACTAACTATGAACTTATTCAGAACAATTCCAATCACTACTACTATAACCACAACAGGTCACTTTTAGGTCACTTGGCCGTTTAATACCACTCCCGTCTTTTTCTTATTCTTTCTCTTCTTTTCCTACTCTCTCTTTTTCTTCTTCTTCTTCCTCTTTTTTATCTTCTTCTCGCTGACTCCTTCCTCGGCTACTTCTGCTTAAACAATCAAAATCCAGAACTCACATCCCTCATATTAAATCTTTCTTCAGATCTTTACTACCTACCTACCTACCTACCGAGTCTTCACATAAGTAAAAGAGAGAGAGAGAGAGAGACAGAGAGAGAGAGATAGACAGAGAGAGAGAGACAGAGACAGAGAGAGACAGAGAGAGACAGAGACAGAGAGAGACAGAGACAGAGAGAGACAGAGACAGACAGAGAGAGAGACAGAGAGAGAGAGACAGAGAGAGAGAGACAGAGAGAAGGAAAATGTCCCACGTATCAGAAAACTATGAAAATATTTTTAAAATCCATTTCATTTAATTTTTCCATAATTTAATTGTGTTTCATGCTTTACACTAAGTTGAAAAAGACGTAAAGACTGAACCAGTACTAAAATGTTCTTCATGATAAAATTATTTTACCATTTTCTACCTTGTACTATATTCTTTGTATAT
>NC_068989.1:78497731-78498557 GCF_001194135.2 Octopus bimaculoides
TATATATATATATATATGTATATATATATAGGGAGAAAGGCTCATATAGATAGATAGATAGATAGATAGATAGATAGATAGATAGATAGATAGATAGATAGATAAACAGACAGATAGACAGATAGAAAGAGAGAGAGATAAATAGATATGGATAGAGAAATACATAAATACATACACACATATGTACATATATGTGTGTGTATTATATATATATATATATATATATATATATATAAACAGATACATATATCTTTTTGCATATATCTTTTTGCGTGTATACAAGTGCATTTATGCAAATAAGTGTCTCTTTGTGTACAGATGCATATATGCTCACACCCCCACATAAATTCAAACATACACACACAGCGCGCCAAAACGAAGACTTTTGAACTTTACCCTTAAGCTGTAATTAGCAGAACCATATGCACGCGCACACATGGCGGTGGGCAACTATGTATACGATTCTGATAATTGCTGCTACATTACAAATCAGGCTGATGAGGAATAGACAAATGGTAAGAATTTGTTAAATCCGAAGCCTGGTTCCCGTTTAATAATGATTTTTTTTAGGTGATTTTAAATGTCTTGCCCCCTCACGTTTTTGGTATGCTGCTATATTTCATGTTGAGAACTTTTTAGGTCTTAATAGACACAAAATGTGATCTATTTCTAGCGCATTAATTGTCCACGTTAGTGGTCGACGTTATTTTTAAAATGTACCTTAATCCCCTGAGATTGCAGATAATATCTCTGAATCTCTTTGATTCTTTAAATGTGCTGGCCCCCTGATAATTAATCGATATTAATTAATATATTAATATATGAC
>NC_068989.1:78498569-78507028 GCF_001194135.2 Octopus bimaculoides
TATATATATATATATATATGCGTGTGTATGCGTGCGTGTTTGTAGACAACCATGTATATGTATATATATATAGACAGGTCAGATAAAACAAAAACGAGAATTACGAAGGTGATTACAAACGTTTATGAACATAAATACTCGATATATGCACATACACATACGCGGGCGCATGCGTGAGTGTATGGTTCTACACACACACGCACACACACACACACACACACACTCATACACACACACAATCCGATCATGTATTTACAGCTGCTTACGTAAACTCATTATTGCTTTATTTTATCTTTATTTTTGGTCTTTGGCTGTTTTATTTTATTATTATTTTTTTTTTCAAACCAAAATAATTCATTCTTTGATATAAGTCATCTTTACACTTGCGCCAATATCTGAATATGGAGGAAATACATATTCCACAGACACGGGTGAATTGCATCAGCTTTAGTAAATGATTCATTTCGGAAAGTAATGTATTCTCTTTGGAAACCATTGGGATTGAATCCAAATGATTATACGAACGTGCCATAATATTTCCCAGACTTTTCATTCGCTTATGCCATTACACTATATCCTTCTGACTCAATATTCCATAATGCATATTAACGAGTTCCTATTTCGCATATGCTATTATTTCTCTCTCACCACCATATCTACTTCCCTTCATGTGCTTGTAAACGTATTTAGATGTATGTACGCATGTGCGCATATATATGTGTATGTGTGTGTGTCTATAAATATGTATATTTATGCATTTATGAATGTATATCAATATATATATATATGTATATATATGTATGTATACATATATTTGTATATATGTATGTATAGATATATGTATACATATATATGTACACACAAACACACACACATATACATATATATATAGAGAGAGAGAGAAAGAGATGCATACATATATGTATATACGTGTGTCTTGCCTGTGGTATATTTATAGAATATTACATTGACCAGAAATTCGCAAAATAAATGAATAATGAAATTTTTTTTTTCTCAAATATAAAATAAACATTAACAAATGGAGTTTATTATATTTCATTCGATGCTTTGAAGTGTTAAATAATGAAGAAAAAAAACTAAGGCTGAACTTTCATCCGGTCTCGTTCGTTTTGTTACTCTTTGGATTTTGTTTATCTTTCTTCGTCCTACGCAGCGTTAATGTTATCGTCGTTGTCATTGTCTTGTTGTCATCATCATCATCATTCTTTATCATCATCATCACCAGCAGAAGCATCATCATTAATATTATCATCATCGTCGGCATCACCATCATTATCATTATAACTTTTTATGTCATCATCATCATCTTCTCCATCATAATCGTTGTGGTTGTCACTGCCACTATCACAAACACCGCCACCAACATCATCATCAGTTGGCTCTTTGCGTCCTGAGAGCAGCGAATGCAAGGGCAATGATGCTACTGTATCGGTTGATGTCAGCAGTCTTTTCCTTATAATAATCATCGGTTCTGTCTGGCAGGAATCTTACAATTATGAGCAACTGATTGTCTTCCTAATAAAATCATATCGAGGTCCACACGTAAATACTTACACATCTATGCACGCATATATACATTCATACACACACATACGCGCACGCGTATATATTTGTGCGTATGTGTGTGTGTCTGTGTGTGCGTATCTGTCTGTGTCAGTGTATCAGGTCATCCCATAAGTTCTGTCCGATTTTACCTTTGTTAAAATTGAATGAAATTTAATAGCATTTTAGAATGTCTCATGGAATTGAAAATTATTTTTATGCATTTGCATACATTTAAACTAATTAAATATTATTTTACAGAATAATAGAATTAAAATTTCTTTGATTAAAATCCTTTCTAACATGGAAGTATCCAAAGAGCATTTAAGGCACATAATGCTTTATGAGTACAAAAAAGGAAACTCTGCAGTCGAAGTGACTCGAAACATACACTCAGTTTATGGGAAAGAATGCTTGAATTAAAGAACTTTCAGAAGATGGTTTGCAAAATTCAGAAGTGGAGATTTCAGCCTTAAAGATGAAGATTGAACAGGACGTCCGGTTGAGTTTGATGATAAGCTCCGTGAGGCATTACTTGAAAAAAATCCTGCATTATCAGTGGAAGAAATGGCATGAAAGCTTAGTTCAAACCATACAACTGTTTGTCGTCATCTTCAACAACTTGGAAAGGTTCCTAAACTTGGAAAATGGGTGCCTCATGAAATTTCCGAAAGCAACCGCAAATCCCGAGTTGACATCTGCTCTTCTCTCCATTCTCGCGAACTCATTTCACCCTTTTTGATAGACTTGTGACAGGTGAAGAAAAATGGATCTTCTATCGAAATGTTAAACGTTGTAAACAGTGGCTTGGTAAAATGGGAAAAGCTCAACCACAAATGAGAAGGGAACTTCATGAGAAATAGTCTCTTCTATCTGGTGGGATTGCAAAGGAGTAATTCATTTTGAATTGTTACCACCTAATGCAACAATCAATGCTCAAGTCTACTGTAAGCAATTAGAGCGTTTGAACTAAGTTTTGAAAAAAATGAACACGCTTTAGTGAATCGAAAGAGGAAAACATTGCTCGTTGCTCCTTCACCTGTCTTCGTCTTTTGTTTTCTGTAAGTTTGAATTGTATGTGTGTGTGTGTGTGCGAGTGTGTGTTTGGACACATTTTCGCGCATGTGTACATTATTTTGTATATCTAATAAATCTCATTTTATGAAATGGGAAATGTTTTGTTCCTACATCTTATCGAACTGCATTTCCTACATCTTATCGTCTGCATTTCCCTGCAGGTCCTTGAATTTTCTGCAGATGATGAAGCAACAGTTTTTAAGCAGAACTCCAACAGCATTATTCTCATTCATCTTGCAGGGGTTGCGAAGATCATGAGTACTGCCTTTTGCTCCAGATCTGCAAGTAGTAAAAACAGTCTAGAACAGAAAGGACACCATTTTTAAAAAGAGGTGTCAATTGCGGAATATATGGATGTTATTTCTATCAGTTAAATTGATAATGTAGGTGATCTATGTTATTTTTGTTAGTGTGCTGCTCCATATTTACTTTTAATAAGCTAAATTATTTCCAAGTATAATCCAGTAATGACAACCCTTCCGATATTTTATTTCTTTTCAGGCATAATGTATCTGTAAAACAGTAGTGTCTACAAACTAGGTAAAGATTTTATCGATATGTGGTCGCTGAGTCCACCTCAGCCTGCTTCAGCAGGTATTTAAAAGCTTTGAACGGATCATACTAGTTTTGGACGACTGGGCATATCCAATATGTCCGTTCTTGCGGCAGTAGCACATGATTTGAGGAAGATTTTGATACGAGTTCTACCAATTTCCCGAACTTTGTCGAAGGTCTCTCAATAGTGCGTCTTTTTGAAGACTATATGATGGGTCACTTTTGATCGAAGTTTTATAATATGATAAGTCAAAAACTTAAAAATTGCTTCATGAGCCGTTTACAACACAGAGCACTTAGTATATTCTGAAACAGGTTACCTTAACGGATAACTTCTAATAACATTTGTCAGCTAATAACATTGATTAAGAAAATATATATTTCTTTTGACTAGGCAAAAGGCCAAATCTTTTCAGACGAAGCCGATTGAATCAATTCTGGTACATTAATATTGGTTATTTTAAAGACCACAGAGAGATACAAATCAAAATTGTCTAACGCAGACGTTCTGCTCAGAAAGTACAATTACGAAACAAAACAATTTATGTATAGTGAGAGTTATCACATTTGATATGGCAGAAAACAAGATAAATTTGAATAAACAAAGCTAAACTCGTATGGGAGGGAAATGAACACATATCAACGATTTAGTTAACCAAAGGCAAGTGTGACAAACTGAAATCGAAAGAAGGCGATAACACAGCAACACCTTATTAATTGAAATTTTAAATAGGCAGACATAGCGGTAAGGAAATATAAAATGGTTTTTCATTTCGATCTTATTCTGCTGGCCTCCTTCAAGACCGAATCACTATGATAAATGCCGTTATGAATTTATATATTTCATATATGTCGTATATTTCTTGGTTACAGCAAATGAAGGTTAGTAAGGGAACGACAAAATATCTGTCAACAGATAAAATTGTCCCTGTGCTACACAAGACAGAGCAAAAATATCAGTGCAAGCAGGGAAATGGGGAGCTTGGACACATTAACACGAAATTGAAAACACATCTTAAAGAAGAGATGTCAGAGACATTTCAAAATGAAAGTGCAGTACAAAAGTCATAGGTTTATGGAGAGCAGATATTAGCGCATAAAATCACAATTCATTGAAGAAGAAACTAATAAAGCAAATTTTAAATCAAATAATGAAAAGACTATTCTGTTACAATATTTTATCTTTTACATTTTAATTGTTTCGGTCATTAGAGTGCGGCCATTCTAGGGCACCGCCTTGAGGAATTTTAAGCGAATTAATCGACCCCAGTACTTTTTATATACTCTTAGTCTATAGGCCGCTTGTGCCAAACCGCTACGTTACGGGGACCTAAACACACCAACAGCGGTTGACAAGCGAGGATGAGGGACAAAGACAAATACAAGACATAGATGGGGATATAGACATAGATATATATACGGCTGGATTCTTTCAGTTTCCATCTTCCAAATCCACGCACAAGGCTTTGATCGTACTGAGGCTATAGTAAATGACATTCTCTCAAAATGGTACACTGTGGGACAGAACCCAGAATCATAAGGTTGGGAAGCAAACTTCTTAACACAGCTACTACTGTATTTGGCAATAAATGTAATTGTCGATTATGTACTCATTGAGTTTTATTATTTTCAACACATTTCGGTCGGATAAACGTATTTGCAGTCAGCATTGACGACAAGAGTATATTAGTGAATTAAATTCATTAGTAATAGCAAATACTGTAATAAGTCAATTAGATTTCAAATGAACATGGGTTTACACTGATTGGATGTTGCTCTCGTAGCTGTCTTTCTCTCTCTCACTCTCTCTGTCATTCTCTCACTCACACACACACATACACACATACTCGCACATCTCCATCCACACTCACTCATAGACACACACACGCGCACACACAAATCACCATGCGCTTATTCTGACATATCCCCAGACATTGTCACGATCAATTTGAGAATCGTTGACAAGTGTAACTGAAACAGCCCATAACAAATCAAAAACCTCTCTTTTAAGTCACATCTCTGAATATTTGCAGTAAAGCTAATTCAATCTGAGATATAGACTACGTAGAATCTTATGCTTAAATCTATACATGTGAATTTTCTTGTAGTAGATATACCGATTGCAAGGTAAACACAGCAGTCTATATAGTTTTCAGGACATTGATACTTGAAAGGTGCGTGGTTTAGTGATTAGGGTATTTGGATCGCGATCTTAGGGTCGCGAGTTCGATTCCTGGCGGTGCGTTGTGTCCTTGAGCAAATTACTTTATTTCACGGTGTTCCAGTCCACTCAGCTGACAAAAATGAGTAGTACCTGTATTTCAAAAGGCCAGCCTTGTCATACTCCGTGTCAGGCTGAATCTTTCAGAGAAATATGTGAAAAGGGGTACACGTGTCTGTGGAGTGCTCAGCCACTTGTACGTTAATCTCACGAGCAAGCTGTTCCGTTGATTGTATCTGCTGGGACCCACATCGTCGTAACCGACGGAGTGCTTCCTGATACTTCAAAGATATTGCTGATATTTTGTAGAAAATAAGTTGATAAAGATTTCACCAGTGATTACATATTTCTCTATAATTTACAGAATATACGTCAATGAGGATTATAGATGTCGTAGGTGCTAAATTATTGAAATTGTAGATCATGAAATTTTAGATAATTAACATTTTGTCGTAAAGCAAAAACAGAAAGCTTTGTTGTTTTAAATAAATTTTTTCAATATTTTAAAGAAATACGTTCATGACATACCTGGTGCAACTCCTATATGTTTATCCAAGGTATTGCTATATCGGACAGAGCTGCCAGAAATTTTGTAGACCCATTAGTATAACACATGCTAATTTCATTGGAAAGGGAATTCGATGAAGGGGAGTTCTCTTCTAAGAGAATAATGGTTTTTATTCACCGTAAAATATCGTATATCTAATAGTTGTAAGCCTACCGTGGAACCACTGTTTGCTGAAATATGAAGAAAGTTTCAAACAATAAGTTATAAATATTTCTTTGAAGGTAAACATCTATTTTCTTTATTGAATCCCTTTCATTATCGGTTAATTGACGATTATAAAAATCTGGATAAAGACATTGATGCATTGCATAATTGAATATTATTGAATGTTGTCAAAGAAATTGCTTGAAGCAAGTTACATATTTATTTGTAACGACAGAGAACATTTCTGCAGGTTTATATCAAAGCATATTTATCCTTGATTGCATATCATAAAGGATTTATCGCCTAATTTATTTAATATATTAATGTGCGACCTGTATTATCATCACATTTTCACATTGCTATTTATATTAAAGAATATTCTTTAAATATATATTACCAAAGTATTTCCAAGCGCTAGTCAACAACAGAGTGTGTAATAGAAAGAATTGAATGAGAGAAACTAGTCAATTACTAACATTCTTTATGCATTTGGACAGAAACATCTGCATCAATTTCCATTTAGCAATAAGCAAAGAGATAACTATAAGCTATTCAGTGGTTTGGCTACTTATTTTTGGAGAACTAAACAAATTCATTTGTGATTATAGCCGACATAGGAAGAATACTAATATGAGCTGGTCAGAATTCAAAGAAAAAAAATGCTTCGTATCTTTTCTTTGGATCTGTCCTCTGTATACTAAACAAATGATATTGGATGTTTTAAAGAAGTAAATAACAATAAACAGCATATATTTTTGCAAACATTGTTGTAAGGCTAATCAATTTGTTTAACATGGTGACGATAAGAAACTTTCTTCAGTAAAGTAGCTGCTAGTATGATTTGATTTCCTTACAGCTGCTGGTTAGAAAACATCGATTCTAATGTGGTAGCACCAAATTTAATTGTATGTCTCTGGAAAAACAGAGCTACACTTCTTACAAACTCATTACAACTTCCAACAACAGTTGTCCTTGGCAAAAATCGATTTCATGATTAAAGAATCAAAGAAAATTTGGCATCTACTAAGAAAAGACAACAGACATTTGTCATATTTGAATTCTTGTGATAGTGTTGGGTTCAGGCCAAATTACTATGTCTTATAGAATTTTCAGTATAGAACCATTGAAGCTTCTGTTGGTTTTCTTTGTCAACTTGGAAGTACAATTAAATGTTATTTAAAACATCAAAATGTATTTATTGTTCAGTAAGTCGATGATTTGAGTTTCCTTTCTAGTTACCCATTAACATCTTGTCATGACTTTATTCCTTTTATCATATTTGTTGTTATTATTATTATTATTATTATTATTATTATTATTATTATTATTATTATTATTATTATTATGGTTGTTGCTGTTGTTGTTGTTGTTGTTGTTATTATCATTATTAGTAGTAGTAGTAGTATTATTGTTGTTGTTGTTGTTGTTGTTGGTGGTGGTGGTGGTGGTGGTGGTGTTGTTGTTGTTGTTATTTTGTTGTAATTAAGTTTTCTCACACATATGTTTATAGTATATGAGATGTATGAAAAAAAACTAAAGTTGTTTCTGCAAAACTGAAGTGATAAAAATAATGAAGTGCTCCCTTAATTGTGAGGGGGGGATCAAAGATTGCTATGGTACCAACATAAAGCGAGGCGAACATTAAATCCGGTCACTCTTACTAATGGATGAAATGTTGAATGAAGCAAGAATAAATGAATAAAATATTACAGAAGAAAGGGAAATGTTCTTTTGCATTCGGTGATCCATAGATCACAACTTAAGTTAGTAGCATACGACGTTGCTCTGAGACGAGAGAATAGGATCTTCGGATGTTATTGCGCTTTTAATCTCGTTTGAAATGATGAACATTATTGTGTATTTATGAGCATGACGTGATTTTGTCGGCAAAATCAGATCCGGGGAAAGGTAAATTATGTATTCTTGCATCATTTATGAGATCATAGTGAATTGAGGAAGGTAGAAGGTCTGTCGCGCAATATGATATTAAATAGTTAACAAAAAGCTCTATAGTTTAAGAACAGAATTTTTAATACTTATTACTGGTGCAACGAATAAAAGGGGTAGAGTAAGTCTCTGTTCTGGAGTTTTCCGGGAACACTCGCTTCGTAAATAATGATAAATCAGCCTCAGGTTATGGACTATTTTCCTAGCATTGATATTTGGGACTGAGAACGTTTTACTGTTAATCTAATTACCCTTAGTAAACATATTCTCATGTATATATGAATATATGTATGTATATGCATGTATATATATATATATATATATATGTATATATATATATATATATATATGTATATATATATACATACATACATACATATATAT
>NC_068989.1:78507318-78508054 GCF_001194135.2 Octopus bimaculoides
TATATATATATATATAGAGAGAGAGAGAGAGAGAGAGAGAGAGAGAGAGAGAGAGATTATATATATCCACACACACACATATATATACTTATATGTAGTATGTATGCATGCGTGCATGCATGCATGCATGTATGTATGTATGTATGTATGTATGTATGCATATATGTATGTATGTATACATAAAAGATACTTTCCAGAGGCTCTGAGAGTTGAGACTTACTTTTAGAAAAGGCGATTTCAACTATCCAAGTTTATTGTAATTTTAGTATATTATTGATTTCAAATTTTCACACAAGTCCAGGTCGTTCGGGGAAGGAAATTAATGAGTTACATCGACCCTAGTTCTCAACGAGTAACTAACTATTTTATGGAACTCAGAGAATGAAACGTGCAGTCGACCTGGGCGGATTTTACTATATTATCACTGTTCATCTATGTTAGTGAGTTGAGGAAATCGTTAGCATCCCGGATAAAATGCTTAGCGACATCTCGTCCGTCATTATGCTCTGGATTCAAATAACACCGAGGTTGACTTTGCCTCTCAGCCTTTCGGGGTCGATAAAGTAAGTACCAGTTGAGCACTGGAGGAAGGGGAGGGAATCATAAGGAAAATTTTCCTTTCACCGTTGGTTGGCAATGCTGCTATAAAATAGTCACTATATATAAATGTGTGTGTGTGTTTGCGCGCGCGTGTGCGTGTGAGCGTGTTAGCATACACATATATATATATGTGTAT
>NC_068989.1:78508593-78511428 GCF_001194135.2 Octopus bimaculoides
TATATAATATATATGTTTTATATATACATATATATGTATATCATATATATTATATATATACATACACACACCCACACACATGCATATATATATGTGCTCTTTCATACTCACAAAGAAGTACAATAATATATGTAACAGGAAATGCAGAAAAATAATGTCACCTATGAGAAGAAAGAAATGTGGGGCGCGAGAAATGTCAAATGCATTACGATCAAAGAATTTCTCAGTGATTTCTAAAAATATTATCATAGCTGTAGATGAAAAAAAATAAATAAAAATGGTACACCAAATTTTCAAAATCAAACAACAAAGCACCGTTTTATGTTACGCCTAAACCATGTAGCACCACCACAACAATCACCACTATTAACATCTAAAAAGGAATCCCTGTTTTTTTTTTCTTTTAAGCATGGTAGCTCTAATATATTCACAAAGAACAAGAGTAAACCTTGAAGCATTACGCAAAATGAGACTATTACTATTGGTTTATTATTCAGTGTTGTTGCTATTGTTTTTAATGTATTTTTACTCCACATCAGCTCTCGTATGGAGTAACTTTACGATAAGGGGCCGTGTGGTTTGGAAAACCACATCTTTTCTTTTCAGTCGGCATGTCTTAGATTACATTATTCGATGTATTTTTTTCAATGAAGGGAACGGCTGATTACTCAGAGATTTCTGCGAGATTTCGTCACTTTTGACCCATTTCCACAAAGCGCCTTAAATATTTATTGTGATCTATATGTCTGTGTAAAAGTCCTTTCAAATTAATTTAAATAATATATATTAAAGTTTACTTGGTTTAAGACTAAATTTGGTAGCTAGATGATAATCTACCCGAATGTATTATAACTGTTAATATAAACTGGTGAAGATAAGGCAGCGAGCTGCCAGAATCGATAGCACGCTGGGCAAAATGCTTAGCCGCATTTCGTCTTTATGTTCTGAGCTCAAATTCCGCTGAGGTCGACTTTGCCTTTCATCCCGTTGGGGGGTCGGTAAATTGAGCACCGGTCAAGTACTGGGGACAATAGGATCGACTATCCCCAGCCGTACAGATTCCAGGCCTAGTACCTCTAGTGGAAAGGACAATAAATTGGTATTGAGAATTTTATCAAAAGATATAATATTTATATAAATACGTGTGTGTGTTTTTGTATGTGTGTGTGTGTGTATACATATATATATATATATATATATATATATATATATATATATATATATATATATGTATATCGTAAAATATAATTGCCAACTAAATCTGGCAGTCCTATAGAGGGGACTGTTGTTTTTAGTCCCAGGAGGACATCTCCTTCAGTTGGCTAACGACACAGTGTCCCATTAGTATTTGCGAGGGGCAATCATTGTTCCCATCTCTAGCCTTACATGATACGGACAGACCCGGGTTTCTGGGAAGTAACCCGTCATCAGTGTGTGATAATCACGAGCTAGTGATGAAAACTCATTCCACACCAACTACCACGATACTGCTAATCTCAGCAAGTATTTTCCACAGCTTGGCGTGGTCACGTGGTAAGAAGACCGTTTCCAAACCACATGGTTCCGTTATTAGTCCCACTGCGTGGTACATTGGGCGAGTGTCTTCCACTACAGCCTCGAGCCGACCAAAGCCGTGTAGACGGAAACTGAGAGAAGCCTGTCGTGTGTGTGTGTCAGTGTGTTTGTGTGTCTTTGCGCCTGTGTGTGTCCCCCATCACCGCTTGACAACCAGTGTTGGTATGTTAATGTCCCTATTTACTTAGCAGTTCGGCGAAAGATACCGAGAGAATAATTATAATACTTGAAAAAATAATTCCTCGGGTCGGTTCGTTCGACTAAAACTCATCAAAGCATCGCTCCAGCATGGCCGCAACCAAATGACTGGAACAAGCAGAAAAAAATAAAAGGTTGTATGTATGTATGTATCTATGTATATTTGTATGTATGTATGTATACATGTATGTATATCTGTCTGTCTGTCTGACTGTCTGTCTGTATGTATGTATGTATGTATGTATGTATGTATGTATCCCGTTACACTCTGCAATCTGACAGAGTTACCAATCGAGAATCTAGAATGAAAAGGTCAATGTCCGATTATTTTAATTCCACACGGAGGCTTAAAGTAATAATTACACCTTATTTCCACTGCTTTCTTTTTGTTAGTTGTACTTGTGTGTGTGTGTGTGTGTGTGTGTGTGTGTATGTGTGAGAGAGAGAGAGAGAGAGAGTGTGTGTGTGTGTGTGTGTGTGTGTGTGTTTGTGTGTGTCTGTGTCTGTTTGCGTGAGTCTGTGTGTGTGTGTGTGTGTGTGTGTGTGTGTGTGTGTGCGCGTGTGTAACTCGAGAAATGATTTTTTAGACATATTACTCCCGATTGCCATCACAAGACATGATAAGGTAGTGTCAATAAAATCGATCGCACAGACAGGCAATTGTGTAAACATGTTGGAATTCAGGGCTTTAGGTTTGTAAATATATGTGGCATCGTAAACATTCTGATACGAAGCTATGATGTATGCATCAACGCAGACAATTTACGATTTGAAAATCATAAAACATCTATTCATACATACATAAATACTTAAATATACACGCAGACATACACACACACGCATACACACATACACACACACATGTGTATGTATGTATGCATGTATGTATGCATGTATGTATGTATGGATGCATGTATGTGTATATGTATATACATGTATGCATGTACGTGGACAGACAAATGGAAACAAAAATGAAGTGGTAACAAGGTTATAAATCATACACACACACACACACATATATATACATATATATATATATATATATATATATATATATATATA
>NC_068989.1:78512289-78514414 GCF_001194135.2 Octopus bimaculoides
ATATACACACAATTGTAAATAAGAGCACATCATTTTTTTTTTCTTTGCTTATACGCTGAAAATAGACGTTAAATCGTCGAACCACGTTAAATATTTTCACTATTCTTATTACACAAGAGTCGAAACGCGGAAGCAAGCTGACAGATGTTCATAAGATTTAGTTATCTCTGTATTTGTCCAATTTCTGGATTAACCTAAAAAGGTTTTACCTTCAACAGCAAAGAACACAAGGAAACAAATTAAATACTTGTGACAGTGTGGTAAGTAGCTTACCTACTATAGCTTCGGGTCGACCTAAGTTTTGTGAGTGGATTTGGTAGACGGAAACTGGAAGAAGCCCTTCGTATATATAGATCGCTAGTCACTAAACCATTTTTATTTTCTCTCCCTCTTTATTTCCGTATTCCTTTCTGTCGAAGAACGTAGGCTCGCAACGTAAAAGACTTTCTCATTTCCAGAGCGTTAAGCTAATACATATGTTTGTTGTTTACACAACCGTCTTCGTCTTTTAGCTGTCTTCATCTTTGAGGTGGAATCAACTCCGCTCCTTTAATGATGTCCAAGACACACTGTAGGTCAAAATAGCAACCCGACAACTCTTTGAAAAGTTGAGTTGCAAGGAAGGGCAGAAATATTATATAAACGGAATAGGTCTATATTTCGGTGTAAACATCTCTTTTTTTTTTTGTGAATTCTCACTATATATGTGCATGTGTATGCGTGTGCGTGCGTGTTTGTGTGTGTGTGTATGTGTGTGTATGTTTGTGTGTCTGTCTTTGTCCCCCCAATATCGCTTGACAACCGATGCTGATGTGTTTACGTCCGCGTAAGTTAGCGGTTCGACCAAAGAAACCGATAGAATAAGTACTAGGCTTACAAAGAATAAGTCCTGGGGTCGATTTTTTCGGCTAAAGGCAGTTCTCCAGCATAGTCGCAGTCAAAAGACTGCGAAAAATAAAAGAATATTCTGTATATTTCTCATTTTGTCTTGTTCTGGTGTTTTGCGAAGTTTTTTTCTGGAGGACATTATTTTTCTTTGTGGTTGGGTCGTTGATGACCTCTTTCTAGTATATTGGATGTGCACTTAGCGGTCATCCTTTATACACGTATATATATAGATATGAAACTGCATGTCGTTACCTATACATATGGATGTATGCATAAGGGTGCATATATAAGTTAATATATATGTATGACCAATATATAAATACATATGCATATTTACACTTACATGTACTTATAACTAAGTACATGTACGTATATACACATCTAATTATTATTCACTTCCACTGAGCCCAACACAGCATAGTATCTTACATTCAACTATATTTCTTAGACCCAACTAACATCGCTTCTTTATTACTTAACATTTTACGTGAAACACTAGAGATGCTATCTACTGCCTTAAATGTCAGTTCAGTAGAAACATACTATATTACACTCTTGAAGTTAAAAGAAAAATAAGCGATCAAACATTTTTATTGGCAGCTTTGTTACGTAACAGAAAAAAGGGTTTTGAATTTCCTCAACATGTGTACGCTTTCCTTAACCGTACACAATCTATTATGGACAAACTTTATTACGTTACATTGTCAACGTAGCACAATATAACAACTTGTAAGAGCTTTCCGATCATTCTTCTTTATTAGCCTCAGTTGTTTCATTGAAGCAAACATAAAATATTATATTTAGGCAGCTTGAAAACTCGCTGTCTTCGCAAAAAACAAATATGTTATTGATTGTCAACAAATAGCTAACATTACCTTCTATAAAATGTTGCCTTATATTCGCTTAATTGATAATCCAGATAATTAATAATTAATATAGTAGTATAGTAATATATTTGCGATAATTGCTATTCTTGAATCTAATTTGCAACTACATAATATATTTTATATGTTTTATAGTCTTCCACCACATTGCAACGACAAAACCATATTTATTCTTACCATACACAAATATTTGTCGCTTGTATATTGAGTATAATAGCTATTTATTTCTCTGAATGGTCGATTATCATAAAATGCCAGCACTGGAAATAATCTAATTCAGCTTCTCTTATGGCTGACTGAGAGTGCCAGTGGACTAAAACAAAGTATGCCTGTGCATATATATATATACATAT
>NC_068989.1:78514674-78516316 GCF_001194135.2 Octopus bimaculoides
CAATTTACTTAATATTTATTTTTCACTGACGTTATTACTGTTATTTCTTTATTTTCTGCAAACAAAGTGCACAAAAAAGCTACACGTTTGCATTATGTTATATGTACAATAATAATAAAGGACGTTACCGTATATACGTTTACAAAGGACGTTATATTGACCTCATTGACTGAAGTTAGAGAAGGGGTGCCTATTATACACAAGGTTTAGGTTTTTCAGAGGTACAGCCCCCTAAAAATCCCCTGCGTATTATACTCAAGGGCGGACTATACTCGAGCAATTACGATATATATATATATATATATATATTTACATACACAGACATGCAGGAAGTAAATAGACACCTTTAATTCTCGAAATCTTTTACTTAATACGCAAAGCGAACAATTGAAATGTAATCGATAGGTAGGACTACATAATTTAGTATTTAGTTGACATTCCCTTCGCAGTTTTTAATTCAGAAACTTTTTGGCATTGAAATGATGAGCTTTGTGATTGTCTCTTGTGGAATTTCTGACCCCTTTTCGCGCAACAATCGAAACAATTCATCTTCAGGTTTCTGTCGAGATTTTCGTATAGCTCTATCTAGTATGCTCCAAAGATTTTCAATTGGGTTCATGTCAGGTGATTGGCTCGGCCAAGGAAGCCTTTTGATCCCATTTTCAATTAACCATTGTTGATTCCTTTTCGCTGAATGTCATGGAGCTCCATTTTCCATGAGTAAAAACTCATTTTTCGTTATATTATCGTGTGAATACATCGGAAGTAATCCTTGCTTAAGTATTTCGATGTATTTTTTAGTGTTTATGGTTTCAACACATTCAACCAACTCAGAACGCCCATTACTGGTGACAGCTCCCCATACCCTTACAGAGATACGCCATGTTTCACAGTTAGCTGGAGTCGTTTCAAATCAAATTCTTGATTGGGAAGGCTCCTGACCCAAACACGTCCACTGTCTGAAAATAATGCAAATCTGGATTCATCTGAGAAAATCACTGTATCCCGAAATGAACTGGATATTTCTGACATCTCCTTAACCAATTTCTTTCTTTACATGATATTGATTGGTTGAAGGAGAGGTTTTCTTCTAGCTACTCGTCCATAATACTCAAGCTTATGCAGATATGTAACACACGTCCTTGCAATTAACGAGATAAACGCATTGTTCAGTATCACATATATAATTGGTTCCGGTCATGCATTTCTCAAAGGATTTAGTAGATAAGATGAGATTTCACAAAAGTACCACATTCAATAGAGATACAATCGCAAACGAAAATAAAAACAAATTCGCTCTTCGTTACGAACACCTAGTTATACGAACAACTAGTTATACACATCGCACACCAGAGCTGAAGAAACCTCCGAAATGGGGGGGCCCCGCCACGTCATAACGGTAGAGGAGTAGGGGCCGAAACCGGACGTGGTTCCTCCTGATGATGTTTTCAGCTAACTGGATCTTAATCCACCAAGGGAAGGTATGTCGGAAGAAAGTAATTCAACAACGCGGGTTGATGAACCGTAAGACGTGTGGCCAGAACCTCCTGGAAAATAACCATAGCGAGGGACATTCCACAGTTGAATTAGAACAGTCATAAACAGTGAAAGAAGACATGCACCCAACACCAGAGCTGAAGAC
>NC_068989.1:78517890-78519229 GCF_001194135.2 Octopus bimaculoides
GGGAGATAGTTAAACAAATAGGCAGAGAGGCAGACAATTGAATCGATAGATAGATAGATACATACATACATACATACATACATACATACATACATACATACATACATACATACATACATCCGTACATATTTTCTCCGGGGCATTGATTTCCAACTAGAAATCGAAATCGGTCTGTTGACACGAATCGATTAATCTGGATGTTAGTTTTTGCTACATTAATCTTGTATGAAACCAATTGTGATATTAAAATCACTCAGTAAGAAAATTACATTATCAAAATTGTCTGTTACTGAAAGACGTTTCTTTCAATAATGACATCTTAACTGTCATAATACCAAAAGGAAAACGTACAACAAAGAAGGAAAAAAAACACTAAGAACGGGACAGAGTAAACATTAAGTGAAATATTTACAAACTGATACTTCATAGAGTTAGTTGTGGATAGTTAAATTGTCCTGCTTCATAGAGTTGGAATCTGGTTTGATATTTGACTATATAATAATTTTGTTGTTGTTAAACAAAGATTTTAATGTGGGGATTAAGAAATATTAGTATTAGTTTCTAATTTTGGCAGAAGGCTAGAAATTTCATGGAAGGGGCTAAGTCGATTAGGTTGACCTCAGGGCTCAGCTGGCATTTATTTTATCGACCCCGAAAGGCATAGTCGACCTCGAGGGATTTTGATCCCAGAACGTAAAGACGGGCGAATTATTGTTAAGTATTTTGCCCGGCGTGCTAACGATTCTGCCAGCTCCCCGCCCTAAGAAATAATGGATTAAAGTTTTTACATAGGGCCAGAAATTTCGGGGAAAAGTGTAAGTCGATTACATTGACCCAAGCATTCAACTGCTACTTATTTCATTGAGCCTGAAGCTGATGGAGTGTAAGATCGACCTCGGTGTAATTTAAACTTAGACCGTAAAGACAGAATCAATGCTGGTAAGCATTTTGTCCGGCATGCTAATGATTCTCCCAGCTTGAATCTTGCTTCCTTGCTTCCGATGTTACCCAGCCAAAGTGGAGCATAATGGGAAAATACTATACTCTTTAATCTTTTACTATTTTACATGTTTCAGTCATTTGACTGCGACCATGCTGGAGCACCGCCTTTAGTCGGGCAAATCAACCCCAGGACTTATTCTTTGTAAGCCTAGTACTTATCTTATTCTATCGATCTCTTTTGCCGAACCGCTAAGTTACGGGGACGTAAACACACCACCGTCGGTTGTCAAGTGATGTTGGGACGACAAACACAGACACACAAAGCTACACACACACACACACACACACACACACACATATATATATATATATATATATATATATATATATATATATA
>NC_068989.1:78520063-78523747 GCF_001194135.2 Octopus bimaculoides
GTATGTATGTATGTATGTATACATATATATATATACGACGGGCTTCTTTCAGTTTCCGTATACCAAATCCATTCACAAGGCTTTGGTCGGCCCGAGGGTATAGTAGAAGACACTTGCCCAAGGTTCCACGCAGTGGGACTGAACCCGGAACCATGTGGTTGATAAGCAGGCTACTTACCACACAGCCACTCCTATGCCTATGGATATATATTCACCCTGAAATGTGAATGCAAACGAAATAAAACAAGTTTCACGTAAATCGGACAACTCGTTGTAGAGATATTAGGGGTTTTCGGCGTATAAGTACCCAAACGGTGCATAATAGGAAAATACTCCGAAAATTACTTAATCCTGAAAGGGAAGAAACTTTAACCATTCGATTTGACACATTAGTGTCTTGACAACAAAAAAATGAGTTGTTCTTCACAGCAAATGTTTCTATTTACGCTTTTGTTAAACTTAATGTTTTAATCATTTAGTGAATGTGATTTCAAAATTGTACGGTAAGTATTTATATTTTAGCTTTCTATAAACAGACAATATTTTGATTATTTTTAAATTTATTTTCAAGTGAATACCATTGCATAAACTTCTTTAGTATATTTTTAAAATATTTTCAAGTGAAAAGTTACTTTCAAAATAGGGTAAATATTTCGTAAAAGACCTTTGTAACCTCGGTGTGAAATAATTTTATCCATAGTTTTTCGAGTGCATTCAACGTCTCTCACCTCCAAAGATTTGGCTGCTATTTCTAGCACGCCATGCTACCACGTAACTGCAATTTGCGAAAAAGTACCTAAAATAGCTGTTACGTGATAGCAAGGCGTGCAAGAAATAGCAGCCAAATATTTCCCTTTCTGGGGAAAGGAGCCGTTTACATGTGATTTCATTTACGCGTCACATTCGTTGAAAGCATGCAAATTAACCTGGAAAAGAAAAAAACTCACCTAACAAAACTCCGTCGGTGGGAAACTCAGAGTTTCCTGAGAAGCTCCGAGGTTACCACAACCCTTCTCCCCTTTCTTTTCCGAAAGAAAGTGGCTTGCGGTGGGTTTGGAGGTGGTATATGTCGAATGCACTCTAAGAAACCTGTGGAGAAAATTATTTCACACCGAAGCACGAAGGGGTCCTTTACGAAATATTTACCCAAGATCGGGATAGGCATGCGAATAGAAGGGTCGATGAGACTGTTTAAACAACGGCTGAGCGTCTGGCGAAACAGAGGGAAATAAACAGCAGCAAGAGGATCAGGAATCGGACACTCGGAGAGCTGAGCGTCTAGTGAAATAGAAGAAAAGAGACAAAAGCAGGAGAAACCATGAATCAGATGCTCATGTGAATACAAATAGAATAAAACAAGTTTTGCGTAAAATGGACCACAGGTTACCGAGATACACGGTGTTTTCGGGTACTTTTATAAATAGCCAAACTGGCGTATAATGGGGAAAATGCATTGCCACTAATGTACCACGGAATACGTTTCGCGTAAATCGGACTACGGATTCTGGAGATATGCGTTTTTTTCGGGTACCTTGAAATATTGATGACCCAACGGGTTACGGATAGGCTAATATATAGATAGATAGATAGATAGATAGATAGATAGATAGATAGATAGATAGATAGAACGCCCGTGTTTCGTCTTAATTTGAACCCCTCGGTGTAATAGAGACCTGGAAATTTTGAGCGAAGTTGAAACTTTGGTTCTGATATAAAGATCAGCAAACAAAACGTTAACTATTTTTTCACCAGAAACTGGGTGGGTTCAAAATTAATTAATGTCGACATCTGAAACAGAATTAGATCAAATTAATGATGTACAAATAAATATCACTTTGCGGTTATACGTTTGAAAGATGTCATATGCGAATAAATTATAAACAAAGCTTATTTAAAATATATATTCGTCTAAAGGCCATAAGCATAAAACTTAAAGAATTACTACAATGGAATTTTCCAGTGAAAACATGTTCATAAGATTGTTGGAGTTGTAATTCGCGTCTATTATAATTATTGAAGTGAACATTTTGAATACTCGCACACATCTATTTAAATTGCTTCTAAACGGGAAAATAGACATCTAACAAATAGATATCAGTCAGAGGTTTTAGGCATGAGTTATCAGGTTCTAAACATATTAATCTAAGAAGTTCTTTGACTTCAATTTAAGTGACCGATTATCCATAGATACATTTCTCGTTAATAATATTTTCAGGTTGAATAAGTTTCACACTATAACATGACTAGATCATTGAATTAAAGGGTATAATCCACCCAAAGGATTTACACAACGACGAATTATATTTACTTATTAATTTTATGGGTTAAATTAAGGCGGCGAGTTGGCAGAATCGTAGTACGCCGAGAAAAAGGATTAGCGGAATTTCGTCCGTCTTTACATAGTGAGTTCAAAATCCACCGAAGCTGATATCCCTTTCAGAATCGATAAAATACGTACTAGTTGAGTACTGGGGTTGCTGGAATGAACTTAGTCCCTCTCCTAACTTGCTGGCCCTGTGCCAAAATTTGAAACCAATATTAGGGATTAAATTTCTTAAAATGTTTAGCGAGTTGTTACAACTGTTAATATAAAATTATTTTTCACTAGGGTTATTGTGGAAAATGAGCTTATATTTATCAATACATCAGGATGATATCTAAATGAAGAGAATATCCACCGTAATATATACAGCTACTTATCAGGGACCTTGTACTAGGCCTTTTCTAAATCTATAAATCTTATGTCTACACTTGTTTCGCGATATTAAATGTCCATCGTTTCTATAAATACCTCTTGTAACTTCAGGATTGTCTTGTGAAACTACAAACTGTTAAACATTCCAATAAATTTACTCAACTGAGTACCATCATATGCATTCAAAGAGACAAAGTGATACAATTCATCTCCGTTTTTCTTAAGCCAAGAGCAATTGTCATAAAACAAACGCTATTTCCTTTTAATATTGATCTCGCTAATTGGTGTGTGATGGTATTTTGACCTTACATTTATGCATATTCTCTAAATTTGACTGAGTTCTCTTATACATAAAAATCTTGTAATTATTCATTCAAACAACACTTACACGGTACTGCTGAGAAGAAAGAAGTTTATACTCCCTTCTAAATACATCCATACTCATAAAATAGCATCCCCTTTGTGTCGGATATTATTTTTTGAAATGTTAGCAATGTTTACCGATTGGCTGCCGAAAATTATTTCTAAGAACGTATTAAATTAGTTCAAAATGCCCTATATGTTCTGGCATAAAAAGTTTATCGATTTTATTGATACCATACACGAACACACACCATGCATACCACTCTCCACTATCCACACCACCGATGTTATCGAGGGAAAAGGGAAGGGCCGATACAGCGTGGCACCTGTGACGTTGTGACTCATTTCTACAGCTGAGTGAACGGAAGCAACTTGAAATAAAGTGTCTTGCTCAAGAACACAACGCGCAGCCCGGTCCGGGATTCGAACTCACAACCTCACGATCGTAAGCTCGACGCTCTAACCACTGAGCCATAAGACTTTACACACACACACACACACACACACATACACACATATATATATACATACATACATACATACATATATATATACGTATGCATATGCAGGTATATATATATATAAATACATACATATATATATATATATATATATATATATATATA
>NC_068989.1:78524127-78531347 GCF_001194135.2 Octopus bimaculoides
TATATATATATTTATATATATATATATATATATATATATTCAAATACATATACATCCAGATTCATAAAGCTATATACATATATACATAGAGAGAGAGAGAGAGAAAGAGAGAGAGAGAAAAACCCAGACACACACACTCACATACACAGGTATATGTACATACAAATCTAACATAAATTAAATTCGCGATGTAAAATTAGTTCTTTGATTATTTTATTTGCTTATTTTATCTGAATTTATGTAAAGATTTTCTTGGAAATGATTGCGCTTCTGATATATTTTCGTACAACAGTGTGTAGAACAACAACAATACTTTTGACATTATTCTACAGTGAAAGGAATCCCCGGCTAGCAACCTTTCAGTAAATTTATACAGAAAATATTACATGAAAATATCAATAACTCCTGACATTAAAAACGTATTAAATTAAGTGGCATATGAAAATTTGAGAATCTTCCTTTGAGCTTGGTTGTGTATGTGTACGTAAGTTTGTGTAGGTAAGGATACGCAATGAGGAAGGCAGGCAATCAGGCAGACAGGCAAACGGACAGGCAGCCAAGATGACAGGCAAAGAAGCAGGGAGATAGGTATGTTGGTAAATAGGCAGAATCGCCGACAATAAGTCTTTGTATTTCCCCATAACTATGTCAACCGAAAGAGTGGTAGTGGATCTACCAAATTACATTTGCATGATCTTAGACCGAAATGCCAAAAGCTCAATTATATCAATCAATAGCTAAGATAACACAAAGTCTTACAGCAAAAGTAATTGTTAGATTCTATGACAATGCAGAATACACGATGAAGCCATTCTACGTTGCTTTCATCTGACATCTTCAGACAGCGCTAGATTTCAAAACACATATGTCGTCCGTGTGTTAACATACAAAGTGAGAAACCAAACAAAACATAGTGATTCATGTTATTACACAGTCTGATGTGTACATTTACTTCATAATGACATATTCACTTTCGTTTCTTTCAGGGTAATACTTGGTTCTGATTTCTTTGTTAGGAAACAAATAGAAATATTGATTCGTAAAGAAGGCACAAGGCAAGAATTTAACAGTATATGATGAAAAGTAATAAGACTTTGTGTCGTTCGTGATTTTCTGGTGTGTTCTATCGATTGGTGAGGGGAATGTTACAATATCTATACTAAAATTTTGACAAATATAGAAACATATATATGCATGATTGTACCTACATAAATACACACATACACACACACACACACACATATACGCATATATTTTTATATATTTATATGTATGTATATCAATGGGTGGTTGTATTCATTTATAGAATGGTGTGTGCGTGCATAGATAACTATATATATATGTGTGTGTGTGCGTGTGTGTGTGTGTGTGTGAGTGTGTGTGTGTGTATAAAGAGAGTGAAAGGAGACTCACAGAGATAAGAATATATATAAGTATATAGGTATATAGATGTGCATATGTGTGTTTGTATATATATATATGAAAATATATATATATATATTGTGTGTGTGTGTGTGTGTGTGTGTGTGTGTATATAGATATATACACACACACACACAGCACATATATACATTTATAGATAGATACATATACATACATACTTACATACATATGTGTATGCTTATTTGTGTATGTGTCGGCGTCACTTTAAAACAGTGATTATTCGTTATTTCGCTTATTAAATCACTTTCGGTTCGAAGTGTCTATGAATATAAAAAGATTTTTTTATTAACTGCTGCAAATTTAATTTTAATTACCTTCACAAAATTATTATTAGCATTGCTATTTGTTTCTAATTTAGACACAGGGCCAGTAATGTTGAGGAGAGAGTATTCGTTGCTACCGCGACCCCATTGACTGATATGTTATTTTGTTCACTCCAGGGGTGTGAAAGGCAAAGTTCACCTTGGCAGTATGTGAACTCAGTATCAAAGAAGCCAGAGGAAATAAGCCAAAGCATTCTACCAATCCACCTTCTCATTGGTTGTATCAATTTGGCCACAAAAGTAAAGATTGTTTAACATAGGAGCATTTTAGTTAAATTACTTTAATTTTGTTGGACAAGTATCTTCTGCTGTACTTACGGGCCGATCGAAGCCTTCTGAGTAGCTTTGGTAAGTGGAAACTGAAAGAAGCCCATCACATATATGTGTGTATATGTATATGTGTACGACTGTGTGTTATTTCTCTGTCCCCCACCACGACTTGACAACTGGTATTAGTTGGTTTATACCACTGTGCCATAGCGGTTTGGCAAAAGAAACCGTTAAAATAAGTTCCAACTTTGAAAGTAAATGCTAGAGTTGATTTGTTCGAGACGATACCCCAGCACGGTTGCAGTTCAATAATTGAAACCGGTAAAAGAAAAGAACGAATAGATATCATACTCTATCTAGGTAATATAGACTATTAATAGTTATGTGGTTATATCAGTGAAAAGACTGTTGTGATAAATAAATAAAGCATGCTTTTCATTAGAGACGCAATCGAGAATTGTCAAACTGCATAAGATGAAGTGGAATTTGCAAGCTATATCTGCTGATACAGGATGCTCAGTAATTGTTGCTTACTATGTTATGGACATCTTCAAAGAAACTGGTGGCTTTTTTCAACGTTCTTGATCAGGGAAGCCTCGCAAAACTGTTGAAAGAACGACTAGACATATTAATCGTTTATCGATGGAAAAAGAGAAAAATCAACGTGGCTGACAGTTTCAGAAGACGTTCGAAAGTGTTACCACATGCATATTGCTTTCATCGCCAACAAAAATCGAATAAAACAGTTTGGATGATAGTAGATATAAAATATCTGACAGAGTTATTTAAAAGATAAATGTATTACTGTCATTTTAAATAGCATCACGTTCTTAATCTATTCTTGGTTTTCTCTTCAGATATGATAGCAGGATAGCGTAAATAATTGTTCATAGCTCTGTGCACAGTTTTATAACTTTGAATAGAAAAGTAAAGAAATACTGAAATAAAAAGTGTATCTTTGGTTATTATAAATCGTTTCGCTTAAGCTAAGATGAAAATTCTATTTAAAATGGCGAAAGAGTTCTCCGTGTTGAAATACATGCGCAAAGCTAAACAAAGGCGGGATATATAGACGAAGACTGGTGACTGGTATTTGAGTGTGATCATCAGTCACCGGTTGAGAGTCCCCTTTGAAGTGACCCATTAAAGAAGTATTAACGATTTGTGACTAAGAACTAGTAACATAAAACATTTGATTAGATGGGAGTGGTTAATTTGCTGGTTATATTCGCCAATTTGACAAGGGACTATGGCGAAATCGTAAATCCACGAATAACAGCCGCTTCGATTAGCTGTTTCGAATCCTGCTCGAGACTGACACACTTAAATAACCACTAAATAAACACATGGACTATATATTAACACACACTTTTTCCATTTTATTTTTCCTATTAACCGTCCCCGCGACCCCCTTCGTATCTACGATGGGGCCACGAACTATACGATGAAAATCTAGAGTTACTCGTGGTCGGTGAATTTTTAATAGAAACGCGAAGGTGGTTTACCGATTCAAAAATCAATTTCAACGAAATAATGATACTTTCTAATTTTTTTATGCTAAGAACCTCCTGACGACCGACTTTGTAAATCCGAAAAATATCGTAACCATTGGTCCACTTGTCTGGCATTGAAGAGGGAACAGACAAAGAGTTGTTGTTGTTGTTGTTGTTGTTGTTGTTGTTGTTGTTGTTGTTGTTATTGCTGCTGCTACTGCTGCTGTTGTTGTTTATAACGTACGAGGGCTGAGGACTGGCAGAATCGCCAAAGCATCCAAACATATGGTGTTATTCGTCCCAGCTTTTTGCACTTAGACTTCACGTTACCTTTCATTCTTTCGGGATCGATAAAATAAAGAAGGACTCAAGTACTGAAGTCAATGGTGTTGATTAACATCACCATTACAAACATATCGCCCAGATTTTCAATCAGAACCAATAATTTTTAACATAGTCAAGGGCTCACAAGGTTTGACCGCGACGTATAGATGACAGGATAGTTCCCTGTGTCTTCTTGTGTTACGTTAACGTCGTTATCTAACCACCGTACAAAGTTTATTATACATTTCGATGATGGTGCTGTAGAATTAACAATGTCTAAACTACCAGACTGCGAAATATTATATCAGTCTCAAGAGCAGCAGATGAAAGTAAAAGCCAATTTAGAAAGAATTCGAAATTAGAGGCCTTGAAATTGATATTAGAGTCCACTAGGTATTGCGTCTGATACTCTAATATTTCTATCTGTCTATTTCCTGGTGTACTAAACAGATATACTGTAATGAAATATAACATCACAACTCGATGATTTTTGTTTTATTTTATTCTCAATACAAGCTTTTCAATGAAATTGTCGTGGACAAAATTGCTCCATTCAGGTAAGAAATCAATATTCCACTTTTATAGTCATATTCAGTCCTTCAGTTGACAGGCAGTGTTATCGCCAACGTGGTTGGCTATTTCTACTACCTAGAAATCGATTGTGAATCCATAATAACACCGCCAGGTTTAATTTTAATGTCTGACATTATAACTAAATTATGTTCCATATAATTGCAGTTCTGACATTGTGTTCTTTATTTTATCTTCTGTCAGGAGATTTGAAGAATTGTTTATTTTCCTATTCGATATTTCACTTGATTTATGCTTAATCATAAATCATCTCAAAAATGAATGTTTTAATCAAAACTTAAAATAAATACGATAATAGATAAAGAATAATTTAGCCATGAATATCTCGCACATGGATTTAAAGAAGCGGTGAGAATATGCATTAGTTATAGTAATATCTATTGTGGTAGAGTTGTTTGGCAGTAATAAAAGTTCATTTGACTGACGTTTTCTGATGTCCAGCCTCACAGTAGGTCGACAGCTTCCTGGACGCGTGTTTGCGATGATATTTGCTTGCACAGGACAACTGAACACTCACCGTTTAATCCAACAATGATTCATATACTTATTGTGATATCTTTTTTACAACAGGGAGAATCAAAAATCTAATCCTAAGTATTTATGTCATGAGGTAATGACTTTTGTTCAATTTCTTTGCGTGATTCTGGTTCTCAAAATATATTAGCTCCCATTCTTAGAAATATTAAGATTAATCCAAATGTACGTGGAGGACAGGTTTGGGTGTAGGACAGGTGTGGGTGTAGGACAGGTGTGGGTGTAGGACTTATCATCAGTCGCCTTCATATCTGAATGTTTTTTTTGCCGTTAAGTAGATATAAGCCTTTGCTACACGAAACTGTCGTCTTGACATCGATATACACTTAAGTCTTGATATCGATATACATTTGTGTATTGACATCGATATACACATATGTACGTATGTGGCAACATATCGTTGCTATTATGCAAAAGTGTCGGAAGTCAAAAACGTTGCTTTTTCAGAAAACGAAAAGATAGTTTCACCATTCCATTTCTGTTTACATTAGCAACAGACTCAGCTTAACAATAATACTTTATTGGGTGCGTAAAGTCGTACCTCTATGCATGTATATTTTCAGCCAGAAATATTTTTGCAAAACTGTCGTATGTAGGACTTACTACACTTTAAAAAAGTGCTAAATTGTTGTAATATACTTTGACAATTTTCATATCTTGGCATCTGAAGCAGCTACAGATACGATAGTTTTACCCAAAGAACCGGCTAATGCAAGCAAAATTTAAATTTAAAAAAGACGCATACGGCCAAATTTGGACATACGACAGTTTAACATATTAGCTACGAGTGTGTAGTTAATGTTGAAAACATCAAAAATAATGTAGAACTAATTATTCTCCGAGGTAAAGAAAATATCAACTTAATCATCAATGTAATCTTAATTATATTTGCAAGTAGAGAAAACAATTTCGGGCATGCTTCGAGCATTGAGGCATATATGTATGTGTGTGTGTGTGTATGTGTGTGTGCGTGTGTGTGTGTGTGTGTGTGTGTGTGTGTGTGTGTATGCATGTGTGTATTGGTTCAGTATATATCTTCTATTCCTTTCAAATAACGTGTGAATATATGTATATTATAATATATACAAATGTATGTATGTATGTATGTATACCAACAACTCTGGCCGAATTAAATCGGTGAAGGGATATATAAACATCAGCAAATCAAAACAAAGCAAAAAACGCTGCTAAACGCACGCCTTGCCACTTGCAAGCCTTTTGCAAAATAGTTAGACGCATTCTTCTCACTATTGCCATAATAGATACTAAGTGATCCAATGATTAACCGATTTGGAAACGTGTAGCCAACGACGCTATTGTTCACAAATTACTACATAGAATAAATACATAAACATTAAATAAAATAAACAAACATCAAATTTCCACAAATAGCTTTTTATTCTGCAGTCAGAGAATATACAAATTGTGAAGTAGATATCGCGGTCAATCTCCGTGCATGCGTGTAATTGTTGTTGAGGTTATTAAATTCTCAACGACAAAGATTTCTTCAAATCAGGCGATTCGCACATAGCCTGAGGGATATTATCCGAGTAAATTAGAAGTAAGCGGACGAATATTTTTGTCATGCTGCGAATGGTTCATTTATATGAAGTGGTGAGTGAATAAATGTTTTGATGTTTTGAAGTTTTGATGTTTTCTTTCGCTTTCTGGTTGGTTAATTGTTACCAACTTTCGTCGAAGTATGTGCTTCATGATAACTCGATCTTCTTACTGGCATTCGCTTTTTGAATTCAAAAATACGATTTCCCCTGTGTTTGTTTATATACATTTATGTGTATGTATATACATATATATATATACATGAGTGTATCTGCGTGTGGGTCTTGAATATGATTGTACATGTGCATGCATAGGTATATATGTGTATGTGTATCTCTGATTATGTATGTATGTGTGTGTATATATATATATATATATATATACACACATTTATGTATAAGCGTGTGTGAGTGTATATGGACATGTGCGTATAAAATACGTACACAGACATATATAAATATATGTGCAAACAAAACCACGAACACATATATATATACATATATTAATGCATACACAATAAACGTGTGCGTGCGTGTGAGTGTTTGTATCCGTGTGCTTATGTATATATGTATGTATATATGAATATAAACACAAGATACATACATACATATATATATATATATAAATGTATATACATATATATATGTATATACATATACATATATATATATGTATGCATATA
>NC_068989.1:78531528-78533342 GCF_001194135.2 Octopus bimaculoides
AATATTGTTCACTAGACTCTTAAGAGAAATCTTTCTAGTTTGATGTCCTCGCATTTATGATTATTGCAAGGTTTCTTCTTATCGAAACCAAAGAAAGACAATAAAACTAAGGAAAGTAGATGAAACACGCAATGACAAAATATTGGTTTCAAATTTTGGCACACAAAACCAGCAATTTTAGGAGCAGGGTAAGTCGATTTCATCGAACCCAGTGGTCGATTCGTACTTATTTCATCGACCCCGAAAGGATGAAAGGTAAAGTCGACATCGGTAGAAATTAAACTGAGAACGTAAGGGCGGACGAAATGTCAGTAAGCATTCTGCTCGGCATACTAATGATTCTGCCATCTCATCGCCTCACACTACAACAAAATATCGATATTATTTATTTATATATATATATATATATATATTTGACCTCAGAAGAAATAGACTAGAAATATAGTGGACGAAATGCTGCTCAGCATTTTTAACGAACCTGCCAGCTTGCCGAATTAAATTTACTCTATATTAATTCTAAAAAATATTTCTAATGGTTTTCCCAAACACTTCATTTATTGTCTTTCCCTTCATTTTAATGTTTTTTTGTGTCTTACACTTCGTATGTTTTTATACTAATATTTTATAGAATGAAGTAATTGAGACAAGAGATAAACAATATTGGATCAGGTATTTCGCATTACTTTCTGGAATTTAGTTCTGCTAACGACTCTCTTTCATTATTACCTTATTTACTTACCATCCTTGCATTTAGGTTCCAACACAGTTATTTGTCAATCATCTTTTTTTCCGTAATTGCAATGTAAGGCAAAACGAAAACACAAAAGAGAAGAACGTAAGTAAATTCAGTCGTTTTATCTGTTGCCAACTGGATATCATTACGATGGCGACACCTTCCAGTAATGATCATCAAGTCCAGTGGTGTCAACAGCACAAATTTGCTTGGTTATAGACGCATAGAAGATAAAATTGAAGAAAAGTGGAGAAAACTATCAAATGAAATTTAGTATACGAGGACACTAAGGGGGGAAATGTGAAAACAAATCCAATGTAGAAATAGATAAAACAAATCCTTTCAACGTAAACGACAAATGTAAGACAAGGCCGTGTGAAATAGTACTACTGGCTTGAAATTGTAATAAGACTATTAAAATCAGAGAAGGTTGTGACAATCATTGAATTCAAGGTGAAAACAGTTATAAGACAAGGAAAACAGAGATTGTTACAATGACAGAAAAGAAGAAACAACTGAACGGAAGGAGTATAAAATAGCAATGGCATCAGACAGTAAAACAGAGAGAGAGTGGGGAAGAGTAAGAGGAAGTTTTAAAATGGCTTCAAAGTTTCTTCGCTTTATATCTTCGCCAGATACTAAAAATTTAGTATTTCTAGCCGCTGTATATATTTTGTATATATTTTGGTATATCTTGTGGGTGGGAGTTTAATGATTGCAATCTAGTTGCTGTTTAATGTAGTATTTTTATAAATTAAAAAAAAAACGTTTTATTGGATTGCTTGATCGGATGAGCAAAAGCGTGTGTTATATATATACCATTAAACTAGAGTTAAGATTTTTCGGTGGATGTAATCAAACAAGATGAGGATGGTAGTGGAGGTGGTGGTGATGATGAAGGAGGAGGAGGAGGAGGAGGAGAAGCAAAAGATGAAGAAAAAGAGCAAAAGAAGGAGGAAGAAGAAAGATGAGGGAGAGGAGGAGCAAAGAAGAGGAAGAAGAAGAAGGAAGAAAGAGGAAGAGGAAAGAGGAGGAAGAGGAAAGAGCAGGAAGAGGAAAGAGGAGGAAGAGGAAAGAGGAG
>NC_068989.1:78533867-78535528 GCF_001194135.2 Octopus bimaculoides
CAAACGCTTTCCAGTAAAAATAGATTTAAATTCATTGAGGAATCTGCCTGACGTTAGAGAGATGACAGACGGAACCCACGTAAGTTTAACCTATCTTCTTAGAAATGACTGAATATACTGAATAAGTTTTGTTTATCTCAGAAAGGATGGTAGGTCACGATTAGAATGTCGATTGGAGAATACGTTCCAGTGACAGGAAGCCATTATAACTGATCTATAAGTAATCACACAGTAAAGTCTCCATTTTGAAAACAACCTCAGAATTAAGCATAGAACAAGAGCGAAAATACTTTGAAAGGTATGAACAGGCAAATAACAATAACTTCATATACATAAAACTATCAAAACCTCGCATAAATACATACCAGATCACAACAAAACAAAAGAAAGGTCATCCGGAAGTGCTGCCATTTTGTTCTGTCTCATATTCATAAATCATAATAGTGGAGTAAGTTTAAAGAACATACATAAAATACAAACAAAGAAAGCAAGTAACCAAAAATTAACTGCAAAAGATGTAACCCTCAAGAAATACATCACAAATAATCTATTGTGAAGAATTATATATAGGCCATTCTGCAGCTTCCTAAATTATTCAGTAAAAGATGCTTTTGTTACAATTACATACAACAGAGAAGAAGATAGGCTGAACGAGAGTGAAATAATCGTAGGAGTAAATATTGAAGTATACATTCCTTTAGACACTCTATACGCCTTCACGCCAATTGAGGTAACGCTGCCATGGTATAGGAAAGTATGTTTATATATGCATATGAATAGAAACATGGATATGCGCACACGCACGAACACGCACATACATGTATATATATATATATATATATATATATATATCTAGAAGCATATCTATATATACATATACATATATACTTAGCTAGACAAACACACTTACGTATACTCATATGTGATATGTGTATATGTTTGTACACAATACTATGTATGAAAACATTTAAACTTGAATGTATACATGCGTGTATGTAAATGTCCGTATTCATATATCCATGTGCGTGCGTGCATATGTTTAGGCTTTATATTATATCTGTCTAACGAATTATATTATTTGTCGTTGAAATTAAACACACAGGCTTCTTAACATCAGCGGATGTCGATTGTCCATTCATTTCGTGTAGTATGTTCTTCTGATAAAGATCGTGGTACACAATCGTAAAATAATTCAATGAACACGTCATTAATTAGCATTCAAATATGTAACTTCCATTTCCTGATTTCAGAATTAATTTTGAATGATTACTAGAAAGCTTCGCTTTATGTGACGTTTCGGTGTTCGATCGGAGTTGCTTTTATACAGTTAATTACACACGAGTCAGTTTTCTTGTTATGAATATTAACTGCATAGCTTAGCGTTGATTGAAAATTATTGATTCTCTACGAGTATTCCATTCGTGAAAGTGTGTACATGTGTATGAACCTTTCTATATACGTCTCTCTGTAATGTATATGTATAAATATATATACATAAATATATATACACATATATACATACATATATATACATTTATACATACACACACACATATATATATATATATATATATACACATATATATGTATATATATATATATACATACATATATATATACATATATATATATATATATATATATATATATATATATATATA
>NC_068989.1:78535748-78539364 GCF_001194135.2 Octopus bimaculoides
TATATATATATATATATATATATATATATATATATATATATTCGTTTTTGTGTATGTATGTATGTATGTATGTATACACATATTCACAAATATATATGAGTCACTGTGATTGATTGTGCTGGTGCATCGTGATGAGGATGAAATATGAGTATATTTTTACGGATAGATTACGTGTGTATATATATGCCCACACAGACACACATATACACACACAGACACACATATACACACACAGACACACATATACACACACATACACACGTGCACATGCACAAAAACATAGATATGCGTGTGTATGTATGTATATATATATATATATATATATATATATATGTGTGTGTGTGTGTATATATATATATATATATATATATATATATATATATATATATATATATATATATATATATATATATATATGTGTGTGTGTGTGTGTGTGTGTGTGTGTGTGTGTGGGTGTGTGTGTATATATAGGTATGTATATATATATATATATATGAAAATAATCGATAAATTCATACCATTGTTACTCCACTTGCCACTGTTACACACAAGAAGAATGTGGCTGCGATCCTTCCGACGATAATATACATTGGCGGAAATATTTATCATATTCATGAGTGCACCTGCACTATCAGTATTCAGTTGTTAAGGCCGTCCATATGTACGACCTTATTGCAACCTTCAAAGCTATACTCTCTGAATTATTGCAGCACAAATTTCATTGGGAGGCGACTAAGTGTTTCTATCTTTAAGGGATGTAAATTCCAAAATGTGAACTTCATATTCGGGCCCAATTTCAATAAGTTGTAGCTATTGTGTTTGAGAATTCTGGAACAAAGGTTCTCAACAGGGGTCATATGGCCACTCGGGGGCCGTTTGGAGCTCGAGGGGGGCGTTTGGAGAAAAGAGGTACTGGGGGTGTTAAGGGACTAGGGGCGCTGGAAGACCTCATTTTTGGTAAGTTTAATTTGAAATTAACGAATTGTAGCCATATTTTCACATCTCTGCGACAGTCAGTTTTAAAAAACCATGTATGTTTGCTTCAAATTTTCAGAAACATAAAAGACACTTTTTCCACTTTAACGACACAAAGATTATTCCTGGTGCCATGTGTAACAGGTGTCGCTAAACTGAAAACCCTAAAATAAAGAACAAAAACTGAAAACAGATGATTAGTGACAGACGATTAAAAGAGAACAAGCAATGAATAAAAACGAAAAGCTGAATGTGTGCGTGTGTGTGTGTGTGTGTGTGTAAGAGAGAGAGAGAGAGAGAGAGTGTGTGTGTGTGTGTGTGTGTGTGTGAGAGGGAGAGAGAACGAGAGAGTGTGTGTGCAACCGATTTTCAGGTTTGTTTTTACTTCCTTTTAAAAAATGCAGATTTTGTGAATGAAACAAACTAAGTCCTGAATAAAACATGAATGTTTAATATGACAAATTTTCAGATTTTTTTTCTTCATTTAAAAACGAGGTTGATTTTGTGACTCAAACTAACTGGATCCAAATACACTAAATATCATCCTCCACAATTTGCTACTCAAATGAAGTACATATTTATTTCAACAATTTCTATCAAATACAATCTCTTTCTTGAGCATAAAAAATCCTCTTCTCCGGTAACAATATCTTATATGTCAGATTGTTGCACGATTTCTAACTGTTTTGATAAAGGAAATCAGAAAGGTCTGAAATGATTTCATCGGCATTTACTTGGACCAAAGAGCACTCTTTCGATATACAACACGTTGATCTCATAAGTGTCGCGTGGTTGAAATAAACAAAATTACCAAACTTTTAATTCATTATTTTGCTTGTTTACATTTCAATTTGTACATCTGTACTCCCGTACAAGCGCATATGTAAAACGTCGTCCTTTATTTTTTTTAATCATTATCTGCTGATATCAAAATGAGTAATATATTGAAAAATAAAAATATTTCCTAGGTGGGACCATTTGTAACTCCAAGGGTCAAAAGGAAGCCTTTGGCCAAAATGGGTTGAGAACCTTTGTTCTAGAAGGAAAACAATATTGTCGCCAGAGGCGACATTGGATGAATTTTCTTATGTCCGGTTCAGAGAAGTGTTCCATTAGTCTATAGATTATTCGAACAAACAACGTCTACATCTCTATCTCCATCTAAAATTGGCCTAGTTCTATCATTCATTTTCCATGATTTGGGAGAACACATCTGTTGTTAGACCCAAACTTTCCAGTCCAGTTTTAATAGCAGCAAATATACCCAGCTTCTCTACCTAAACGATTTGTGATGCTGAAGGTAGGGACCATTGAATGTGTTTGCTTAACACCACTCGTTTCTTTCAATACCATCCGAACGTCTTATCATTATTTTGTGTATCATATGAGATATATGATTCATCTGTTATGTACTGGTTGAAGATATGGTGGTTCTATTACTGTTTATACAATTGATATTTAAACGTGTTATGAGGATAACTACAATATACATGCTACATTTTTTCTCTCCAGGAACTTTATATATAAAAGAAATGTAATGTTGGCTGCATGAACATGTGTGCGTTCTTATATAAATCAGTATATAGGCGTGCGTAGTAATCCACAATTAAATGTTATGGGTATTATAAAATAGTCTAAAAAAAAGTCATAATACTGACACTCCGTCGGTTACGGCGGCGAAGTTTCCAGTTAATCTGACCAACGGAACAGCCTCCTCTTGTAATTAAGGCGCAAGTGGCTGAGCGCTCCACAGACACGCATACACTTAACGTAGTTCTCAGTGAGACTCATCGTGACAGACAATGCGACAGGGCTGGCCCTTTGAAATATAAGTACTACTCGTTTTTAGCAGCTGAGTGGACTAGAGCAACGTGGAATAAAGTGCCTTGTTCAAGGACACGACACGCTGCCGGGAATCGCACTCATGACCTGACGATCGTGAGCCGAAATCCCTAACCATTGAGCCACGCGCCTTCACTAAAAACAGGAAACTGGAGGGGAATAATGTCAGGGCCTTTATGTGTAGCCGGCAAACAGAAGGCAGATATAGGTACTCTTTTACTTGTTTCAGTCATTTGACTGCGGTCATGCTACAGCACCACCATTTAGTCGTACACATCGACCCCAGGACTTTTTCTTTGTAAGCCTAGCACTTGTTCTATCGCGCTCTTTTTGCCGGACCGCTAAGTTATGGGGACGTAAACACACCAGCGTTGGTTGTCAAGCGATGGTGGATGGATAAACACATACATACACACAAATATATAAATGTGTGTGCGCGCGTGCTCGGGTGTGTGTGTGCGACGAGCTTCTTTCTGTTTTCCATATATCAAATCCACTCACAAGACTTCGGTGACAATTTACCCATCGCACTCTGTTTATGTAGGCGTATGTGCGTGTATGTACATGTTTTTGTTAATCGGTGCGTCGAACTCATTAAAGGAAAGGAAGGTAAATGTGTGCTTTAGAGTGTTATGATGTGTATGCGTTGCTTTAACGAAAGAACATACAGAGAGGAAAATTAAGAGAGAGAGAGAGAGAGAGAGAGAGAGAGAGAGAGCCATGTGAATGGAAAAAGAGACATACACAAGAATTAGTTCTTTTTGCATTATGAGTTCTCATGGGAAATCATTAAAAAAAA
>NC_068989.1:78539374-78540712 GCF_001194135.2 Octopus bimaculoides
AATAATGATAATAATAATAATAATAATAATAATGATAATAATAATAATAACAATAATAATAATAATAATAATAATAATAATAATAATAATAATAATAATAATAATAATAATAATAATGGTAATGATAATATTTGTATTGCTTGTACTGATGAACATCTAACATCTCAAATGGAAATCTGATCGTTATAATGAAAATCTATTGTAAGAGATCGATTAAATGAACAGCAAAACAAACATTTGAATTAAATAGGTGAAATAATCATATTGTTTAAATCAGCTTTTTAAAAAAAAAGAAAAAAAAGAAATGAAATGAAATGTATGAAAACACCCCCGTCAACCAGCCACGGCAACTAGAAACCACATCAAAGTCTTCGATATCATGATCGCCATTATCGTCTTCCCCACTATTGTCGTTGTGGTCTTCGTCGTCGTCGTCGTCGTCGTCGTCGTCGATTTCGTTGTCATCGCCACGACCACTGCCGCCATCATCATGATCATCATAATCATGATAATGATCATCATCAGCATCGTCGTCATCACTACCACCACTACCCCTATCATCTTCATAAGCAGCAGCAGCAGCAGCAGCAGCAACAGCAACAGCATGACCAGCATCCCTAGTGTCATCATCTCCATCACCACCACCCCCATCATCATCATTATCGTCATTACCACCGCTACATCTTCGCCATCCCTTCTATCACCATCATCATCATCATCATCGGCAGCAGCAGCAGCAGCAGTAGTAGCTGTAGCACAACCACAATTACCACCGTTACCATCACCATCATCATCATCATCATCATCATCATCATCATCACTGCTGTTGAACATAGAATTTGAAATCTTAAACAATCGTGATTTAAATCAACTTCGAATAAGTCCAACAAATATCAATAATTATCCAACATAATCGTTCTTATCAACATCGTCGTCATCATCATCATCATCATCATCATGCTCATCACCAGCCTTATGAGTAACATATAGCGATGACCCATTCGTGTCTAGGTAGCATGTGGATGGTTAGATGTGGCAGGTTAGACAAGAATAAAATTGACTGTCTATGAACGAGCACCGTCGGAGGTGATTGGTGTGTAAGAAGGTCGTTGATGTATTAAAGTTAGAGAATGAGGAACAAAACGAAATTTGGGGCGGCACCAAATGATAAAGTATTGATCAACACACTACTTCTTCGATATGATATGAGAGAGAGAGAAAGAAAAAGAGAGAAAGAGAGAAAGAGATAGATAGATAGATAGAGAGAGAGAGAGAGAGAGAGAGAGAGAGAGAGAGAGAGAGAGAGTGCTACTGGTTCAAAAGCCGAGTGTTCGTTAC
>NC_068989.1:78540722-78541004 GCF_001194135.2 Octopus bimaculoides
AAAAGCCGAGTGTTCGTTACTGCCAATGGGTTAGCAGATATTCTTGACATAGGCGCAGCCGTGGCTGTGTGGTAAGAAATTTGCCTCCCAACCCCGTGGTTCCACGTTTAGTCCTATTGCGTGGCACCTTGGGCAAGTGTCTTCTAATATAGCCTAGGGGCCGACCAAAGCCTTTTGAGTGAATTTTGGTAGACAGAAACTGTAAGAAGCGCGTCGTGTGTGTGTGTGTGTGTGTGTGTGTTTGTCCCCCACCGCTGCTCGGCAACTGATTTAGGTGTGTTT
>NC_068989.1:78542372-78545261 GCF_001194135.2 Octopus bimaculoides
ATATATATATATATATATATATATATATATATACATGTCTTTGTATGTTTGTGTGTGTGCGTCTGTGTTATTTGTGGTTGTGTGTATTGTTTGTACTAGTTCTTCGTCAGCTTATTTGTATTCTGTTATCCCAAAATCGGAAACGTCATCATTTCCTGAAATCACATAACGAAGTCTGGATAAACTGAAAATGAAAAATCTAATCTGATATCTTCGGGTGCTTGAAAAAAAAAATGTTTTCCTTCTACAGTTCTGGCCTGAGGATAAGTAAAATAATTATCTCGAACAACAGTAGATATTCCCTCCCAGCCAAGACTTATCTGCCAGATTCGTTAGAATCGTTTTCATCAATCATGTGAATAGATTAGTCTTTGCTTTGTGTTTTTTTTTGGGGGGGGGGCGGTGAAAGGGAGGATTGATAAAGCAAACTTACAGGCGTATGGCTGTTCATTTAAGGAATTTCATGTATTAATTATATTGTACAGTTTCATTTTATTTAAATTGATTTGCTTTTACAACACCCACACACATATATATACGTACATATATACATATAAGCACACACAAAGACACTCACCCACACACACACATAGATACATATATATATGCCTACATATACGTATATATATAAATATACCTATATATATATATATATATATATATATATATATATATATATATATATATATATATATATATACATATTCAATATGTACGTACATGTATGAATGTGTGTGTATGTGTGTGTATGTGTGTGTATCCGGGTGTGTATGTTTGTGTATCTGCGTTTGTGAGTGGTGTGGTACGGGTGAGGTTGGAATGATGTCCTGAAAAAAATTTGGCAAAAATAATTGGTTGAATAAGCCGAAGGTGAAACACTTAAAGTGTCAATAAACATAAACTTTACAATAGATTGGACTCTTCTTACAATATAAAGTCACTCCATCAGTGGATCTTGCATTAAATGGGTGCCCATGTGTATATGCGCGTGTTTGTGTACGTTTGAGTTTGTCAATGTTTGTGTGTACGTGTTTCCATGTTTATATGTACATCCGTGTGTATGATACATGTGTGCACCTATATCCAATGTTTCACTTTTATGCTACAATATTATCGAGATATCTTCACAAGTAGGTGCGTTTGTACGCTTAAGGTGTCAGCACGATTATGCTAATGGCTTGAATTGGACACGTTCCTTAGTTGTATGGGATACTTTTCTAAACACTACCATATTATCTATACTCATTAATAAAAAGAACTTCAACTTTGACATCTGGGTCCTGCACACAGTATTATTGAATTAAATTTCAAAATAAAATCAACCAAATAGCAATATTTAAATTACTTCGCGTGTAACATACTTAGTGGACACTGTAGTTATTTGTCAACCAGTGAGAGAAAATGACTGTCTATTTTGTACTGATTATCTGATTTTAACCTCCAGCTGAAACCTGTGTCACGTGTGTCACGTGTAAGTAGAAAGAAGGGCAACGAAACTAGAATTTTCCCTGTGACAGACCGCAACGGAGGTGTGCTCTCCAGTTTCAAAGAGATGAGTAACAGATCACCGAATTGTTTTCGAAGAACAGAGGCCGACTTAGATTGTCATCTCTTCGAGGTTCGTAAAAAACGACCTATCCCATCTCCACCCAAATCGCTGCTTTTGTGCTAGAATTTGAAACCATTTATAGTGTTGCTTTTGTTGTTGTAAACCTACTGCGTACAACTTTTGTTAGCAGGGATGTTTTCTTGCGATCTGATGACAACAATCGCCTCAAATTTCAACAATATCTCTTAGGACCCTTGCAAAATACAGGATTATAATTTTCTGCAAGTAAACAATGCGAGATTTAATTCCAGTATCTTTCCGCTTCTTAAGTAGCAGCTGGGGTATTATAGCAAATATACCAATTAACACAGAAATAATTGTCATCTTAGTCTTTGACAATCTCATCTCCACGGTTACGTCCTGATAGTTTTCATTTTTTTCTCAATTTCTTCAGTATCACCTGTGTTAACTTATGGTATTGCAAAGTCTATTATTTTACAACTGTTTCTTTTTTCTCTCTAATGATATCTGGTCTTCTTGACTCAACAGTATGGTCAGTTTATAAGGGAAAGTCCCATATAATACTTTAATTCTTATTCTCTATCATAAACTCCAATTCGAAGGAGCTGGCAACACGCTTAGCGGCATTCCGTCCGTCTATACGTTCTGAGTTCAAATATCGTCAAGATTAAATTCGCCTTTCGCCCTTTCAGAGTTGATAAAATAAGCACCAGTCGAGTACTGGTGCTGATGTAATCGGCTATTCCCCACTCCCAAAAAAATTTCAGGCCTTGTGTTTTTGGCAGAAAGGATTACTATTGTTTGTAAGGCGAGGCGCTGGCAGAATCGTTAGCACACCGGGCAAAATGTTGATCGGCATTTTGTCCGTCATTACGTTCCGTGTTCAAATTGCGCCTTGATCGTCTTTGCTTTTGGTCTTTTCGAGGTTGGTAAAATAATTACGATTTGAGCTCTGGAATCGGTCCAATCGGTTTACCCACTCGCCCGGGATTGCTGGTCTTGAACCAACATTTGGAACCATTGTTATTTTATCATTATCGTTTTTATTCTTATCATTATCAATATTGATGTTATCATCAACATCATCATCAATAGTAGTAGTAGTAGTAGTAGTAGTAGTAGTAGTATCACATTTCTGAAGAGTGTCTATTTGACTTTGCTTCTGCCATAAGCATTCAATTGAATTGTTAATCACAAGGATTTCTTTTCTCATTCATCTTGGCCTGATAAAGTTTAAGTAGAATTTTTGCAAGATCTTTGTTTATTTTTATTGTGTGTGTGTGTGTGTGTGTGTGTGTGTGTGTGTGTGTGTGTTTATG
>NC_068989.1:78546945-78548734 GCF_001194135.2 Octopus bimaculoides
TTGAACTCGGGACAAAATGCATAGCGACATTTCTTCCGTTTCTTTATGCCCTTGGTCCAAATTCCACCAAGGTCAACTTAGCTTTTCGCCCTTTCTGGTTCGATAAAATAAGTACTAATGTATTACCGGAATCGATGTAATCAATCCGAAAAGATTAGGTGCTAGAACATGACAGGTCGTACCTAGTGGTAGTGGACAAGATGCACCACATGTGCTAAATACTTGATGCTGCATGCCCCTTTGACCCACGAATAGTCAAGAAGGAAGACGAAAACATAGATAAATACAACCGTGTGTGGTACGAAATAGCCCGGCTATGGAAAACGAAGAAGGTGAAGATAGTGCCAATTATTGTTGGGTCCTTGGTGACAGTATTTGAAGACATCAAGAGAGGTATAAAGGAAATTGTTATAGAGTGCCCAGTATAATTTTTACAAACAGTTTGTCTCCTTGGCACGGCCAGAATAATCAGGAAAGCAAAACAAGGTAGAGGTTAAAATGAGAACGTGGTCAATTACCCATACACACGCATCCATGTATGTGTGTGTGCGAGTGCATGTGTGTGTGTATACGTGTGTGTGTGTGTGTGTGTGTGCACGCGCGTGGTATATGTGTATTGTATTATCTTCGTTGAGCTGGGTTCAATCGAAGTAGACTACTTTCAAGTTTAGTACTCCATATAAAACAACTGAGCAGATTTATAGACATTTATTTTAAAACATGGCGCAGGAATCCCTGCAACTACCATTATCATTTCATATGCCTGTGTGTCTTTCTGTGTACTAATGTTTTTTTATGTACATATGCATGCATGTGTGTACGTGTGTGTGTGTCTGCTTGTATGCACATATGCGTGTGTGTATATCTGTTTCATATGGGGCTATAATCTGTCCTTTGAAAATTGTATTTCGCTTTCTGTAATGTTTTATATTAGTTTTTTGCAGTTTCGTTTTATATTTCCTTTCTTTGTTGTGCACTTTGAAATTGTTTGTTCTGCAATATGAAATGATTTATATCCAGTTTTTAGTGCCGCCATCGTAGAACATTTTGGCCATTCTCATTTGTGTTATTATAGTCGGCGTCTGATAGTTGTTTTTTACTATATTCATTTATGCAACATGAACATAGTATCTGCCACCCTGATATTTCTATGTATATAATATAATAACGTATCCTGCTGTGAATTTGCTACAGATCTGCAACGCCGATCCTTTACATCCATACCAGACGGCGCTAAAAAGTGTATATAATTTGTGTGATATCATCATGCCTGTGTAAGGAACATTTGATACCAATGATGCCATAAGATATTTTGGGAAACATATCCTCTTTTATGATTGATGCGGGATAATACGGTACACTTCTTGCGAACCATGCCACGCATATTACGAATTGATCTGTAATAACACGGCTTGTGGTCAATCTAAGATTGTACTTGGCTCGCATATGCGCTCCCCAGAGATTATCCACATTGTTGTCTTCGGGTTAAGAACAACTCGAGGTCTCAACTACTCACACTGCAACCCCCTTAACTATTATGTGTGGGGCGCAGTTGAGCGAGAGACCAACAAAACACCTTGTAACAACCAAGATGAACTGATGGCAACTTAAACAAAGAAAAGGTCCGGAAGGGTTGCAGGAAATTCCGAAGTCGTCTGGAAGACGTGGTTGAAGACAACAGCGATTTTATTGAAAAAATTTAGTGTTTAGTAATTGAGATATCTTTATGCAATTTTGTTAAATATATCCGTTAAAATGACATAGCTTTATTTTCATTTTTGTGTAATTC
>NC_068989.1:78550638-78552048 GCF_001194135.2 Octopus bimaculoides
TATATATATATATATTATGAGCTTTAGCTCAAAGCTGTGGCTTTGCTGGAGCACCGCCATTTTACTACACTGTTATTACTGAGCGCCTCCTCTAATATGTGGCATTTAGTGAATAAGCGAGTTTGATGTTGCTACACTCATTTGCGCTTCCTGCTGCGAGGTAGGTTCATCTGGGATTCTCGACAGCAAGAGATCCAGTTTTTCTTTGATAACACCTACATCCATTTTGTGTAGATCCATCAGGCTGTTTGGGAGAATTTTTAAAAGTTGTGGGTCTCTGAAACCCAGGCTGTGAAAGTAACTGGTCTTGAAGTGCGACGGCATTGCTGGGATCTTTGGCACTGTGCAGTGGCGACCGATTCTAGCATCTGTGTAGCTGTCAATGCCAAAGTTTGGCAAAATCCCTTCCAGGACCTTCCAGATGTATATTACTGCATACCTCTCCCGCCTTCGATATGTATTCATGCGTCTATGTATATGCACGCATTTGCATATATTAGCAAATGACGTTGTAAACCTGAACAAATTAAGGCTACTTATTTTTCAGCAAGAAATGGTTAATTAGTGTTTTGTTAAACTTTTCAACATTAAGCACGCAGACCACCAACTAATTACAAGAAAATTTTTTTTTAATATTTGCCTTCTTTTCGTATTATTACTATTATTATTATTTTAATTGCTGGCACAAATGGCTTAACATTAAATCTGAATTAGATGAAAACATTAAAACATTTCGGTTTAGCACAGACAGTGCAAAAAAATAATTAAGCATGAAAAATATCACATGGTGGTTTTATCGAAATTGTTTAAAGTTTACCTTTGATCTTGGTCTGATCGTTGAGCAAATTCGCCCACACTTTCCCCTCTTTTCTCTGTGTGTTTTTCGCGCACCCTTCCTTCCTTTCTTTCTTTCCTTCTTTCTTTCTTACTTCCTTTCTTTCTTTCTTTCTTTCTTTCTTTCTTTCTTTCTTTCTATATATAGCAGCGCCACTGTTAATAGATTTATTCAATTCCTCAATCTAAACATCTTAAAATCACTTCAGTTACAAAGAGAAAATACAAAATGTGAGTGATTTGATATGAATGAATGAACGTGTGTGTGTGTGTGTGTGTGTGTGTGTGTGTGTGTGTGTGTGTGTGTTTATTGCGTATGTGTGTGTATATGTATGTGACTACATGTGTTTGTGTGCCTGCACGCACTTCGGTGCAATAAGTTTCAAAGCAACTGATCAGGAAGTTATCTCTTATAAATTTATAATTTATTGGAGTGTGTTGGTGTAAAGCTATATTTCTCGCTTGTCTACATGGACATGTGCACACATACTCCCCCCCCCCACATACAGACATCTATGTATATGTGTGTGTAGGCCTCTGTGTGTGTATATATATATGTGTTTGTGTGTGTGTGTG
>NC_068989.1:78552358-78554462 GCF_001194135.2 Octopus bimaculoides
AGAGAGAGAGAGAGAGAGAGAGAGAGAGAGAGAGAGAGAGAGATGGTGATAACTATTAATATATATATATATGTATATATACACACACACATAAACATATATAGATATGCATATGCAAATATATATCTATAGATGCGTATACATATCTATAAACATACATACCTATATACTTACAAGCACACATACACATACATATTCATATGCACGTATGTCAATCTACTGCGCGCTGGTATTTAGTGTATAATGTTGTGACAGCAACAGAAAAAAAATGCAAAAAGAATGAAATATTTTATTTTTTCTTGTAATTAGTTGCTGGTTTGCGAGCTTAATGCTGAAAAAATTAAACTAAACATTAATTATTTTACGTTAAAATATTAGTGGTCTTATGTGTATAACAAGTTCGCTTCGGAACCCACTGCATGGCATCTAAAGCAACTGCCCCAATCTACAGCTTGAGACTAGTCAGATATCGTATCAGGCTTATACTGTCTGTGAATAACGCTAAAAGTACATGCGACTGTGGAATGCTCAGCCGCTTATATTGAAAGAGAAGCTAACTCATTTGATCGAACAACTACGACCTCATCATTGAAATCGATCAACAAAGATCTATCTTTCTTTCTTTCTTTCTTTTTCTCCCATTGTCTTTTTCTCTCTCTCCCTCTATTTATCTGTCTCTCTGTCTCTCTCTCTCTCTTTGACTCACTTTCTTCTATATATGTGTGTGTGTGTGTGTGTGTGTGTGTGCGTGTGTGTGTGTGTGCGTGTACGCACACATACATACATACTTATATATATGATATATATACACACACACACACACGCACACACACACATATATATATGTGCGTTTTATATACATATATTTATGTATGTATGTATGTATGTATATATATATATAGAGAGAGAGAGAAAGATACAGATACATACATACATGTACACATATATATGTATATATACACATACTCACATATATATATATGTATATGTGTATGCGTGTGTGTGTGTGTGTGTGTGTGTGTGTGTGTGTGTGTGTGTGTATAAATTGGCATTAAATATTATTTCTGCACATCATTCTAATGTATTTATTACATAAACCTTTCATATATCTGTCATACAGTCACTTCGTATACAATACATCACGAACGCTGATATAGTATATTTGAATAAAAGAGGATGTCAAGTAACTTAACGAGTGTCACGAAACGTTATAAAAAGTGGTTATTAATGGTGCAAATTACCTTTCAAGTTTCTAACCTGCTTACGGTTACACTTGAGATGTATGAAATCACCTAAAGACAATAAATCATTTACAATTGCCAAAACGAAATTATGGCAAGAAGCGGACATTCTCAACGGCTAAAGTGAATGTTAAAAGCAACAACGAAAAATAATAGCATTAAAGTAGGCACGTTATGTGTGGTGCTAATATTGGATGGAAGACTAAAAGACACGATATATTGCTTGTGTAAACACTTTTTAAGCGTTTCATATTCTCACTACATATTCTCTTGTCTTACTTGAATTCATGTGAAGTCTTCTTAGAATCATTCTCATTCTTTCCTCATCAATAGATATCATTTTCTACAGCAATTGCTTTCTTTTTTCTTTGTTATTCAAAAAGAAAACATGGTGGTATTTTGTGGTTGACATTTTGCTGTTTAACTCTCAATGATAGGAAAATAGGAGAGTCGATAAAGCTTCAGAAAAGAGGTTTCCCAGTAGTTGTTCCGACTCACCGAGCTCTAACTTCGAACTCCGCCATGGCCAGTTTTATCATTATTTCTTTAGATTTCGATCAAAATCAATCAAACCAAGATAGGGGAGTGTGTTAACTGAATTATAAGAACGACAGTTCTAATGCCTTGTGAATGGATTTTAAAGAAGGAGACTAAAAGAAGCTCATCGTATAAATGTGTGTGTGTGTGTGTGTCTGTGTCCGTCTACTAAATCCACTCACAAGGATTTAGTTGGCCCAAAGCTATAGTAGAAGACACTTGCCCAAGGTACCAGGCAGTGGGACTAAACCCGGAACCATGTGGTTGGTAGGCAAGCTACTTACCAACCAGCCACTCTTGTGCCGATATACATACATATATATATA
>NC_068989.1:78554822-78561776 GCF_001194135.2 Octopus bimaculoides
TTTTTTTGTTGGAAACTAAAAGAAACCTGTCATATATGTGTGCACGTATGTTTCTTATTCTCTTGATGACATTGCGCTATAGTTATAAACCTGTGCACTGTCGTGCAAACGGTACCGTGCATTTCCAATTTTGTGAAAACATGTCCCACCAGAAAGGAGTATTGCCTTCGAATTTTGGCACAAGGCCAGCAACTTCGGGGGTGTGGGTAAGTCGATGACATCGACCCCAGAACTCAATTGGCACTTTTTTTTTTTATTGACCTCGAAATGATGAAAAGGAAAGTCAACCTCGGCGGAATTTGAACTCAGAACGAAAAAACAGACGAAATGACGCTAAGCATTTTGACAGGCGTGCTAACGGCTCTGCCTGCTCGCCGCCATACCAGAAAAATGATACCTTGCATGGACACACACGCACATACGCACGCACACACACACACGCAAATACGCACGCACACTCACACATATACACTGACATCCGCGCTTGCACACATGCACACACTCACAGACTGAGACTCACATGACAAGCTTCTTTTCAATTGGCTAAGACGAATTAGTACGATGGCCTATAAGGGCAACGATTCACCTCAGGTAAATGACTATTCAACATTGTCCTATGGGTCATTACCTCGTCAACGAGTTAAACGTCTGATACAATTGAACATGACAGACTCGGCATCCGTACATTTATAATCAGCATACAAAAGCCGGATGACTACGATAGCAGACAGAAAGGCTTTGAGATGCCGAGTAATTGTACATTCCTCTCTATTAATTTAAATCCCTATAGTATATAAGAATAATGTTTATCTTGTTATATGTAATGTTGGATTGCTGCTTCTGTAAAGTAAATGACAGCGAGGCAAGGAGAATAGTAACTGGGAAATTCCATAAAAGAACAAATGATGTGAGAAATATTAAACGTCGCAGACAAGTTCTTCCATAGTAAATATTGACCTGAGGATATGTCAGGCAATATATCATTATATAATTTGCAAGCGCGGAAGGGAATATGTTGATGTGCCTCTTAAATAAGCAACATCTATAAATCTCAAATGAATAATAATAATAATAATAATAATAATAATAATAATAATAATAATAATAATAATAATAATAATAATAATAATAATAATAACAATAATAATGACGATGATGATGATGATTTATAAGATGTAGGAGCTCAGAGGGGTACAAAAGTCTACAAAATAATATTAAACAAATCGGGTTGGCTTATAAAGAGATGTGGGAAAGAGCGGAGTCCTTGTATAAATACTAGAGGAGAGTGAAAGACGTTATACAATATATTACTGGAGAATTTAAAAGATGAAGCACAATTATCAATACGAAATAAATTAAGTGCACAATGCGGTTAGTATTGCATGCACAATAAACGTGAAAATATTTCTAATACCGACCATGCTAATGAATCCCAGAAAGGAGTATACTTTCCGGAATGTTTAATTCACTAAAAGTTCTTCTTTGAAATAAAATGAAAGATGAAAATTACTTCCTTTTGTCAGTTATCCTGAGGAAACATCGAAACAACTCAGAGCATGTTGTTTTTGTTCATGTCTGACGAGATTTCAGGGACAATAAATAATAACAATAATAATGGTTTCAAATTTTGGCACAAACCCAGCAATTTTGAGGGAGGAATAAGTTGAATTTATCGAATCCAGAGAGATGAAAGGCAAAGCTGACTTCGGCAAGATTTGAACTCAAAACTTAAAGAAGCATAAGAAATACAGCTAAGCATTTTTTCCAACGCTGTCCTAATCTTAATATTCGACTGGTATTTTATTTTATCGACTCTTGAGAGATAGGAAAAGAATCTAACCTCGGCGAGCTTTGAATCTATAAGATGAAGAGCCGGTGACTGTAAAGGACTTTGTTTGAGGCTCTAACGATTCTGTAGTTATTGCATTTAATCTATTGATAGTTTCTTCAAAGAGTAGCAGATACAACACAAGCCGTTATTGACAGATAGTGTCTCCATGTAAAAAATAAACAAAAAAGGTGTACTCTTCAAACTTTAATATTCTGGTTAACTTTATGAGTGTTTCAAAAGTATTCAAATTAATTTTCATTCATTAGAATTTTTAATTACACGTTCCCTTTAAATAAATTAATCGATATGTAATTAAAAGGCAGCAAGAAAAATAAGGAATCGTAAAACATGTGTTACTTTTACTCTTCCCTTACGCGTGAACGATGTTTTGTTTGATTGTATTTTGTTGTTTTTTTCTTTTAATGTTATGTACGCCTTTGGTTGTAACCCTTATTTTCCTTTCCGATTCGACGTCATTGACCGAAACATCCTAATTACAAAAATCTACCACTCAATGATTTTTCATTAATGGCAAGCGTTGTGAAGATGCTAAACTAATAGCAAGACGGTTTCGATTCGAGACCGTAATTGTTCAATTTAATTTCATACTTTAAACCCCAGTTCTTCCCAAATCGAGTGGGTTTAAGACCAAAGACCTTCGAGCCATGACCACATCATATTCACATGAAATAGTGAATCGAAGATTCTGTTATTTGATGTGTACCTACTTCATTTAAAGCAATAAAATTTGTGATTCGAATCAGATTTAGCTGCTGCTTCTAGCTGGCTAAACGACAGTTTATAGGCCGATCACCCTGCTAATTAAGACCCTGCGTATTGTGTTCTTCAGCAAGACACTTTATTTTACGTTGCTCCAGTTCACTCAGCTGTAGAAATGAGTTGCGACGTCACAAGTGTCAAATTGTATCGGCCTTTGCCTTTCCCTTGAATATTGTTGGTGGCGTGAAGAGAGGAAGCCGATATGTACGGGCGACAGCTGGTCTTCCATAAACAACCTTGCCCGGACTTGTGCCTAGGAAGGCAACTTTCTAGGTGCGGCCTTCTGCACAGTTATTATTTACCAAATTCCACTTACAAGCTATTGGTCAACCCAAGGCTACGATCTTTCAAAGTGACGAGCAATGGAATCGAACGCAAAACACCATGGTTAGGAGGTTATGAAGGGAAATTTTTAACTATCCAGCCATTATGTAAAAACTATAATTATGGACAGATTGGTTCCTACTTCTCTTCAAGCGAATATTTCCTGAATCATAACTGCAGTTTAAACCCAGTGTCTTTTAATCACGTCCTCAAGAGAGAGGACGGTAGCTATGATTTTTTCGAAGGACCTTGAAGGTTACCCGGAGAAACAGAAAGAGAAACAGATGAGGAAAAAGCTCCCTCAAAACTGAGGCCTAACCCGAATGCTTGAAACAAAATATATGCCGCTAAAATGATAACATGAATCAAGAGGTGGTTGTGTTAAACGGGATGATGGATTCATTCTATTTCCCTGTAGACCATTACATGACTTGAACCCACAATGCAGGAATGTGAACAAATACCGCAAGGTTCCGACGCTCCAGTGATTTTCCCAACCCACCATCTTTGACTGACAGCTGATTCATCGATCACAGATGGTTGAAAGGCAAAGTTACTTTTCGCATGATATGAACCTAGAATCTGGGACACTGTAATCAGTACTGCAATACATTTCTCCCAAAGCTCTAATAACTTTGCCAATTCTCCAACGTCTTAGGAAAACGACTGATTGGATATCAGAGTTAATGTCCTGTCTTAACTCCTCTCCCGGTATAAATTGTTATAACATAGTCACATGCCGGGGTATCAGGGTGGGAAATGGATGAGATTATATCGACCTTAGATATTTATTGGTTTTATATTTCGTCAATCCAGAAAAGAGAAACGGCAGAGTCGACTTCGGCGAAAGGTATGGAGCATAAAGAGGAGTGAAAATTACCACGCGGTTTTTTGCCTGACGCTCAAACGAAGCTCTCAGCCTACTACTGTCTCTCCCTGTTACTAGGTTGAAGTTGCTTCTTGGTAGAAACATGATTAGCAATTTTGGGGAAGCGAGGGTTAGTTGACACCTTGCACCGTAATGCTTGACTGGTATTATATTTTATCGACAGCGGAAAGATGAAAGACAAAGTTGATCGTAATGAGATTTCGATTCAGAACCTAAAAAGCTGGAAGAAATGCTGCATGCTGCAACACATTTTAAAGTAGTTCTCTCTCTCTCTCTCTCTCTCTCTCTCTCTCTCTCTCTCTCTCTCTCTCTCTCTCTCTCTCTCTCTCTCTCTCTCTCTCTCTCTCTCTCTCTCTCTCTCTCTCTCTCTCTCTCTCTCTCTCTCTCTCTATCTATCTATCTATCTATCTATCTATCTATCTCTCTCTCTGTCTCTCGCCCCTCTGTCTCTCTCTCTGCCTCTATCACTATATACATACCTATATCTGTGAATATGTATAGATAAATAGATAGATAGATAGATATTGAAGGTATATGTGTATATGTGTGTGTGTATATATATATATATATATATATGTGTGTGTGTGTGTGTGTGTGTGTGTGTGTGTGTGTGTATATAGTGAGAATTCGCAAAAAAAAGAAACAAAAGACGAAGACGGGTGCGTAAACAACAAACGGATGTATTTGTTTAACGATCGGGAAGTGAGAAAGTCTTTTACGTTTCGAGCCTACGCTCTTCGACAGAAAGAAACGCAGAAATAAACAGGGAGAGACAATAAAAAACATGTGTAGTGGCTAGCGATATATGTATACATATATATATGAGGTATATGTATGTATGTATATATATATATATATATTATATATTATATATATATATATACATATATATGTATGTGTATATTTATATATATGTATACACACACATATCTTGTTTAGATAGATAGATAGATAGATAGATAGATAGATAGATAGATAGATAGACAAACAGATTATATTATATTATATATATAACTGTGGCCCGTTTATTGTCTACTTGAACTAGACATCCGTTGGTTGTGGATTTTGGCCACAAATAAAGTGCGACGTGTGTGGTGGAACACGAACCGACCGGTAACTAATTCATGGACTTGAAAGTGAAGTTAGTGAACTCGTCTAAGTGCAACAACGGAGAATATTTAATGACATGTTGACTGTGTAAAGTGGGGGTTTATGAGCGAAACCTTAGTAAGTTTGTGCCGATCAATTGTCTACCAATTGAATATCAACGATAGGTCTTACTGTCCCTCTCTTTCACATCCTCTCCCTGTATCTTTCACTCTCTTTCTTTCTTCCTTTCTTTTTTCTGTCTTTCTTTCTTTGTCTCACTCACACACACGAACAATATGGCTTCTCTTATCAAATTGCCGCTAGCAAGTAATGGATGACCCCCAGATATACGACGTCTATTTATTACCCAAATTGTGTTTATTGATGGTGATGGTGTCGATGGGGATAACGAAGACCACGATGAGAAGCAGGTCGATGGTGGTGGTGTCAGTGACTATGAGGAGTTTCTTTTCGTTTTTTTTTTTTGACGTTCCTGACAATTATGATGATGATGATGATTGTTAAGAGACAAAGAGGCAGAAATGAAGATCCTGTTGGTGGTTGCCATCGTAGTCGTAATAACAACGGTTGTGTTAGTGATGGTGAATGTGATGGTGGTGGGGAGCCGTGGTGACGGAAACGATGGGGCAGTTACGGTGGTAGTAAAGCTTGTGGTGATGGTGGTGGTGGTAGTGGTGGTGGTCATGGTGTTCATCGTAGTCGTCAGTGTAGTCTTAAAGATGGCAGTGTTTGTGGGGGATTTTAGTTAAAGCAGTGGTGGTGATGGAGGTAGTGTTGGATGGAGATGAGAAAGCTGGTGAGAGTGGAGATTGTAGTATTTGTGGTAGTGTTGGTGTTCATGGTGGTAGCGGTGATAGCAATAGTGGTGGTGATGATAGTAATAATATTGATGCTGGTGGCGGTGGTGATAATAACCATATTGATGGTGGTAGTGGTGGTGGTGGTCGTCGTCGTCGTCGTGATGTTGGTGGTGGTGGTGGTGGTGGTGATGGCAGTAGCGGCAGTAATGGCTGTTTACGTGGCGGGGTGGGGGTTGAAAGGGTGACGACGACGTCTTCTGAAAATTTCTGCTCATGGTAGTCACACAAAATTGGAACTGAAGGAAATCATCATCTCCATAAATAGTTCGACAAATATTGATACAGTTACTATCATCATCCTCATCATCCACATCATCATCACCATAATAACCCCACTCACAAACATTACCATTCAGCGAAAGAGACTAACCAATTAGTTAGCCAACCAGCTAGAAATAGAAACGAAATGTCCCACAGACACACTTAACTGTTTGAAATATCGAAGGTAGTGTACGGTATACTAAAAATTCAGTGGCATGGTCAAATCTGGATTACGTTTGAACACAGGTTCAACTCGATCAGGGCTGACCAGAGGTTAGACAATAAGAAACAATAATAGCATCATTGCTACTTAAACCAAACAAGTCATACTGATACAGCAACAAGATTATCAACAGCATAACTCCAGCAAAGGCGAAAGCTGTCAGGATTGTCAGCACATTGGGAAAAATGATTAGCAATACGTTTTTACATTCTGAGTTCAAATTCTGCCGAAGTCTACATTGCCTTTCATTCTTTCGTCGTCGATAAAATAAGTACAAGATGAGTAACGGGGTCGATGTAATCGCTTTACGCCTTACTCCCGAATTGCTGCCTTGTGCCAAAATTTGAAACCAACCTTATCACAACAGTAAAGGCGGCAAGCTTAGAGAATCGATGGCATATCGAGAAACAGGCTAAGTGTTATTTCGTCCATTTTTATGTTCTGAGTTCAAATTTCGCCGAGGTCAACTTCGGCCTTTCATCCTTTCGGGGTTGATGAAATAATTATCAATTGAGCACTGGGGTCGATGTAATCGTCTAATCCTCTACTCCGAAATGTGCCACAATTTCAAACCAACATTTATAGCTACAGTATAGACGCAAACGTTTTACATAATCTATTCCCCAAAACAGTAGGATATATATATATATATATATATATATATATATATATATAT
>NC_068989.1:78562395-78563453 GCF_001194135.2 Octopus bimaculoides
TTCTACCGCGTGGTACCTTGGGCAAGTGTCTTCTATTATAGCCTTGGCCGATCAAAGACTTGTGATCTGGTAAACGGATCTGGTAGACGGAAACTGAAAGAAGCCTGTCGTTTATATATGTACATAAGTATGTATGTATGTGTATGTATATGTTTGTGTATCCGTGTTTGCGCCCCCCCAAAAAAATCGCTTGAAAGCCGATGCTGGTGCGTTTACGTACCCGCAACTTAGCGGTTCAGCAAAAGACACCGAAAGAACAAGTTTTGGAATAAGCTTACAAAGAATAAGTCTTGAAGTCGATTTGCTCGACTAAAGGCGATGTTCCAGCATGGCCACAGTCAAATGACTGAAACAAGTAAAAGAAAAAAACAAAGCAAAAGAATATATATATATTGTATCTTTACTTACAAAAATTTGTATTTTCTTTATTGCTTCCCGAACTTCACCCACTTTACCCGAAACCTACAATAAAACTATAGTGAGCAGAGAATTTTATTTCTCAACCAACAGCACCTCTTTTTTTCTCCTTATCAATTATTATACAAAATGCAATTTCTTTTTTTTTTTCTCTTGTTGATACATGTATATGTATATGATGCGCCAACTTGCAAAACACACAAAAGAGTAAAACTAAAAATACAGGCAGAAACGAAGTTAAAAAAAAAAAAACTAAACAGAGACAGAGAGAAAGAAATTTGATATCAATTAAGTCAGCATGAATGTAAATAAATGCAAATGTAAGTTGTGTATGTAACCTCATGTATATGAATGCATGTCTTCAAATAGTAAGTTTACAAGTAGTCTTATATATTTATGATAGTTTTTTCAGCTCCATTTTTTTATCATTTTATCGCTCTATCGCTCTATCGCTCTACCGCTCACTCTCGCTATTAACACAGAGGACGATGGACAATACCCAGGCTTGAGTAAGACTGCACAAAATATATATATATATCTGTCTCTTCCGTTCCCTGTCTCTTTCACAAATATATAAATATGTATCTATGTGTGAGCGTGTGTAAGTGTGTATATATATGTGTATATATATATATATATAT
>NC_068989.1:78565737-78571462 GCF_001194135.2 Octopus bimaculoides
ATATATATATATATATATATATATATATATATATACGACGGGCTTCTTTCAGTTTACGTCTACCAAATCCACTCACAAGTCTTTGGTCGACCCGAGGCTATAGTAGAAGACACTTGCCCAAGGTTCCACGCAGAGGGACTGAACCTGGAACCATGTGGTTCGTAAGCAAGCTACGTACCACACACCCACTCCTACGCCTAGATCTTAGTACACAAATTTTAAGGTGTGGCACTCACTTTATCGGAATCTTTTACCAAACCTGTAATTTACCGAGACATAAACAAACCAATACCAGTTGTCAATTGGAGGGGGACATATCCAAATATCTAAGTCTTCACAGATTTATTCTCAACTACTAAATTTAATTTCATTTTTATTTTCACTGGAATTTCTTTTTTGTTGTTTTATTTTTTATTTTATTTATGTAGTTTTTTCGTGGTTCATCCTGTAAATTGAAATTAATTGGAGCTCCTGATATATTGATAAAAAAAAGAAAAAAGAAAAATTTGCACACACACATATATAAACGTCAAATTTCCACACAGTTTCCGTCACGCAAATTCACTTATAGTGCATTAGTCGACAGAGGCTATAGTATAAGGCTCTTGCCCTACATGTTACGCAGTGAGATCGAACCCGAAAGTATGTGGTTGCAAAGCAAGCTTCTTAAACATATTGCTATGCTTCTTTGCTTCATACTATACTCATTCCTTTTCTTTCTTTCTCCGCCATCAAAACGACGAACCATCTACTTCTTGTATCTTCCTATATTTGTGTAGGAAGATGCGAGATTGACTACAAGATTCTTATGTATTTTTTTTTCTTTTGCGCCCTTTTAAAGCGTAGCCAGGCTCATGGGCCCGGTTTCCCGGTTTCTATGGCATATGTGTTCCCCACCAGTCAGACGGGACGCCAGTCCTTCGCAGCGTTACTCAAGAAACAGGAAGGAAGCGTGAGAGAAAGTTGGAGCGAAAGAGTACAACAGGGGTCGCCACCAACCCCTGCTGGAGCCTCGTGGAGCTTTTGGTGTTTTCGCTCAATTAACACACACAACGCCCGGTCTGGGAATCGAAACTGCGATCCTCCGACTACGAGTTCGCTGCCCCAACCACTAGACCATTGCGCATCCACTGTTATGTATTTTATGGCGAGAATACTATAAGTGGTTTCCCCATTGAATTGTGTTCAGAAAATGAACGATATTCAATGATGCGGCATTCATATTTTTTACCTTATAACACAAAATTAACGTAAGTGGCATCTTTTATTCTTTTCTTTTACTTGTTTCTGTCATGTGACTGCGGCCATGCTGTGGCACTGCCATAAAGGGTTTTAGTTGCGCAAATTGAGGCCAGGACTTTTTCTTAAGCCTGGGATTTATTTTATCGGATCTTTCTTCGAACTGCTAAGTTACTGGGACATAAACACACCAACACCGGTAGGTGGGGAGAAAAGCACAGACACAAAGATACACACACATAGACAGGTACGTATATAAGACGGGCTAATTCAGTTTCCGTCTACCAAATACACTCACAAGGTTTTGGTCGGCCCGAGGCTATTGAAGAAGACATTTGCCCGAGATAACACTCTGTGAGACTGAACCCGAAACCATGTGATTGGGAAGCAAGCTTCTTAACACACAGCCACATGGATACTTCTCGGACGTGAGACCTTTCTGAAAGCTTGACTTACTAAAATCATTCTTTTTTCTCTTCCACGTTTGCTTTGAACTTGCATACAATTTTAGGATATTTTTAGGATATTTTTAGCATGATACGATGCCGCTTCTTTCTGTCTAGAGCGCGGTTAATGAAATGTAAAATCGAAATCTTTCTCATATTCATTAGTAACTCAAATCAAGCGAAATAATTTGTAGTCCGTGTTTTCCTGGAACTTTTCCTTCGGTCTATGGCGCAATTCGTACACTTTTATAGGTTTTTGAACTGGTGTCAAGGATGCAATTTTAGAGAAATGAATAAATAATGATTAGATTACTACAAGCATAGTAATGCTTTTGTATCACGTACTATAGAGTCAGAGGTGAACAAAAGAAAGTTGACATGCCGAAGCAAAACTTAGTTGAAGCATCTAGATAGCATTTACGCGTTCGTACGATTTGCTAGAAATAAATCACATGCCACTTATTTTAAAAAGACGTTGGAGTACATAAGTTTAGGGGCATCTTCTGCATATAAAAGGCCTACCGTAATCAGGTTTCTGCATATATCTTCATCTCCATGCAGAGATGTGAGCAAAGTATTTGTGTGTGTGTGTGTGTGTGTGTGTGTGTGTGTGTGTGTGTGTGTGTGTGTGCTTAAAATGTTTGTACATTCACAATCATAGCTTAGAATGGGTAAACGGCCAGAGTGATACGCTACTTCTTACTATGGAGTTTAACTCACGTAAACATATTACTAGGTTAGCTATCCTTGTTTACCTTCGTCTGTCAAAACAACATTGTCTTACACATTTGTATTTCCCTGATGAATGAAAAGATTTCAGAATAAACATGTAATATAATATAAAAGGTTAAACTTTTTTTTACATTCTCAATCATAGCAGAAGAGAGAAAATTTGTTTGTGAATATAGCTAAACAACTTAACTATTTACATAGGTGTGCGTGTAGTTAAATACTTCTTAGAATGTAGTTAAAATTTAACTGTTTGTATATATAAATATATAAAACTTTTGTAGCAAAATCTTATTTATTTATTCATCTATTCGCTTACAACCTCTACTAACAGTTTTTAGAGCCATTTGGCGCCTAATTCTAGCGTAGTGGTTGGGTTTATCCACCCCGCTTTAATATAATTATATTTATATAATCGTATATTAGTATAAATTGTTACTAGTATGGTTTTATTAAACGCTGACCGCTTGACAAAATTATTAAAACGGTTTTATAACTGCTCAAGGCGGCGAGCTGGTAGAAACATTATCACGCCGGACGAAACGCTTAGCGGTATTTCGTCTGTCTTTACAGTCTGAGTTCCAATTCCGCCGAGGTCCACTTAGCCTTTCATCCTTTCGGGGTCGATTAAATAAGTACCAGTTGTATAAGACGGCCAGCTCTCCGCTTTGTGCAATTAAATAATAACCTTTCTACTAAAGTTGCAAAGCCTGAAATTTAGGGGGAAGGCATTAGTCGATTACATCGATTCCAGTGTCTCACTGGTACTTAATTTATCGACCCCGAGGGTGATGAAAGCCAAGGTCGTCTTCAGCAGAATTTGAACTCAGAACGTGAAGACGGACGAAATGCCGCTAAGCATTTCGCCCGGCAAGTTAACGGTTCTGCCAGCTCGCCGCCTTATACAAATAAATAATAGCAAGATAACGAAACAACAACTCCACATAATAACTCTACGTAATATTCAATTCTTACTTTCATTACATCTATACCACGAAATACAAGCCCATTGGAAGACTATTAAGTCCTAGACTCACAATTTCTGAAATAAATTTTTTGGTGAAAAATGACAGACATAATGGTCACAACTGAAAAGCCTTTGATAATAGGAGTGCTCAACCGAAGTTGACCCCGGGCTAAACAACAACAAAGCAAAGATGAGATAATAATTTTGTTTTTATTTTTTTATATATTAATCAGTCAAGTGTAAAGTTTGGCGATAATTTTATTTGTTTCTTCCGACGCCAATCATTTCTCTTGTATTACTACATTGTAGATTTTGTTGAAAAGGAAAAGGTCATTCTACAATAAATGTTATAATTTTGATCGAACTATCAATAGAAAAAGAAAATATACAAAAAAAAAATTTTATAAAAAGGGAGACAAGAATACAAATACATAACTAATTTATCCTTTGTCTGTTAAGGTTGACGGACGACGACGATTTCAATTCTCTGAAATACTGTTGTAACACGAGACCTACAGCACAGTAATATAATTTATAATCCACCGCCGGTATAATCGTTCCTACTTATATACTCTCTTCCTTTATCTCACCCGCTTTCTTTTGCTTTATAATGTGTGTGTGTGTGTTTGTGCGTGTGTGTGCGTGTGTCTATCTATGTATATATGTATGCATATATCTTTCTGGTTGTGTATATTCATATACATATTTAGTCATAGATATATAGATAGGCAGATTATATATGCGTATATGTGTGTATGTGTTGTGTATGTGTGCGTGTATATACATACACAGAGGCACCTAAATACGTATATGTGAGCTTGTACATATATGTGTGTGTGTGTGTGTGTATGTGTGTGTGTGTGTGTGTACATGTGTGAGTATGTGTATGTATGTTTGCGTGTACACGCTCACATATACGTATTTACATTCGCCTATATATGTGCATGTCTAGATAAGTGTGTGTGTGTGTGTGTGTGTGTGTGTGAGAGAGAGAGAGAGAGAGAGAGAGAGAGAGCGTGTGTGTGTGTGTGTGTGTCTGCTTGGCTGTAATATTTTCATATATTATTACTGACCTGGGGACATATGAAAAAATAAACAACAATGGACTTAAATACAAAAAAAAAACTAAAAACAAAAACTGTAAGTAATCTACTTAGACAGGAAATGGACACACGGCCATCATCATCATCATCATCATCATCATCATCATCATCGTCCTCGCCATTCACGCCACTCTTTCCGCTCCTTATTATTATTCAAACAACGATATCGCAAAAATAGTTATATCACAATGGTAATATTTTGTTTTCCTAGTTTCCGCACAGTCGAGACACGTAGATTCATAAGACATTCATAGGAAATGAGATTGTGTCTAACACCATTTGCTGGCCACCCAGACTAATGGACTTTGGGGAAACTGATGCCCACCCTGAAGGGCAAAAACAAGATCTTGGTTGAACTCTGTAACTTGAGTTCGAATACACATCAAACCGATTTCATTAAACTCCCTTATATTTCTTGACGCTGTGACTACACATAAGCACGAAATGCTGTCGAACTAGTAGTAGTAGTAGTAGTAGTAGTAGTAGTAGTAGTAGTAGTAGTAGTAGTGGTAGTAGTAGTTGTAGTAGTAGTAGTAGTAGTAGTAGTGGTGGTGATGGTGGTGGTGGTGGTAGTAGTAGTAGTAGTAGGTGTTGTTTAGCCAGTGTAACCCTGGAACTACAAGCGGTGATCAAAGATATTTCAATCGTGACGATTCCATCTACTTCCTATATGCAAGAATGATTCCACGATTCTTTCTATCAGATGCAGTGACTAGATAGAGTTTCCATCATTGGTTATGCGCCAATGACGGGGACCTCAACGATTTCGAACATCTATCAGCTTGTTTTCAACTCACTTACTTTATCTTTGTTTGCATTGCTATAGTTTAGCCCTGGGATAATCGTGAGTGGGCAGAACTATGATAAGAAAGCGTTCTGGTTATGGCCACCTTGTCAGATTTTATATGTAGAACTACATAGATACATACGTCTTCCATTTTTTTTTTTGATTTTCAGATTTGAGGGTAATATATCTTTTATCTTTTCCTTGTTTTAATCATTTGACTGTGACCATGCTGGGGCAGTGCTTTGAAGGGTTTCAGTAGAACAAATCAACCCCAGTGCTTAATTTTTTAGTCCTGGTACTTATTCTGCCATTTGCCAAAGCAATAATTTTTCAGGGACATAAACAAACCAACGCCTTCGTTAAGCGGTGGTGGGAAACAAAACAAACTCAACGATAAATACACATAATATAGATATGTACATATCTATGTGTATATATATATATATATATATAT
>NC_068989.1:78572771-78574165 GCF_001194135.2 Octopus bimaculoides
TATGACTTTTATTGTTTTTTTTCCTTGTTTTTTTCCCTCTCTCTCTCTCTCTCTCTCTCTCTCTCTGTGTGTGTGTGTGTGTGTGTGTGTGTGTGTGTGTTCAGCGGTATTTCGTCCGACTTTACTTTCTCAGTTAAAATACCGCCGAGGTGACTGGCTTTCAAACCTTTCGAAGTCAATGAAGTAAGTACCAGTTGAGCTGAGCACTGGAGTCAATGTAATTGACTTTCACCCCACCTCAAAATTGCTGGCCTTGTGCCTTTATTATCATTACTATAATTGGTTAATTTAAGGCGGTGAGCTGGCAGAAACGTCAGCATGCCGGGCGAAATACTTAGCGGTATTTCGTTTGCCGTTACGTTCTGAGTTCAAATTCCGCCGAAGCCGACTTTACCTTTTATTCTTTCGGGGTCGATAAATTAAGTACCAGTTACGCACTGGGGTCAATGCAATCGACTTAATCTCTTTGTCTGTTCTTGTTTGTTCCCTCTATGTTTAGCCCCTTGTGGACAATAAATAAATATATAATTGGCTGATGACAGGATCGCTAAAGATTCAGACGAAATAGCTTGTGTTCGTTAATCCGGCTCTTTACTTCGTGAGTTTAAATCTCGCCAAGATAAATTGCGCCAACAATCCCAAGAAAAACTAACATAGTTATAGACCTTGATATTCGTTTCACTTATATTTTCCCATCAAAAATCTTCAGGACACCAGTGATAAGAAATGAACTCAATGCGTTCTTAAACAGCCAATATTTCATCTTGTTCTTGTGATTTTTATCTATTTAACTATGTTCTCACTTATGTTGGCAACACGCCGTTGAAATATAACCGAACATTTCTAGCTACATTCAAGGTAATTCTTTATCGCGCTCACAAAATGAAAAAAAGGGAAAAGAAATATATAAAAAAAAATTGCACTTTTATTAATGATGAAAATAATGAGAACTCACTTGCGATTCAATTGAAAGAATCTGTAGCAAAGGAAAGAAGCGACCACATTGGCAGAATTCAGCATTATGTAGATATTATAGCAAAATTCGTTTTTTTTTTTCCTTTCTTCTTTTTTGTTTCGTTTCAGTTTTTGGGGGATTTTTTTTTTTTCGCACTTTTGTATTTTCTGATGTTTTCTTGATAGATATCATCGAATTCACCAGCATGAAAATAGTAGTAAGAAAGATTTGAATGTTAGCATTAAGGTATATATGGCAATATATGTAGAATAAAAATGCAATCACACGTATTTTTCTATTTATTTATGCACTTGTTATGTGTGTCTGTGCATCTAGGTACGTATAGATGTATGCGTGTATGACTGTACACACACACACACACACACACATATATATATATATATATATATATATATATATATATATATATATATATATA
>NC_068989.1:78575272-78576060 GCF_001194135.2 Octopus bimaculoides
ATATATATATATATATATATATATATATATATATATATACATATATATATATATATGACATAACTCAGAGGCACTCTGACCAAACTTTCCTCTTTCTTTTCCCAGTGTGTTTTTTGTTTTGTTTTTTCTACTTTCTATTTTTCAAATGCAAAGCGAACATCAGAATAAAACGTAATAGATAACCGTATATACACAAGCAACATACTAACAATGTACCATTGATTAGTTCCCATGTCTGCAGGAACACGATATAACATCTGCTGGTTATGACTGGTCGCTTGTTACAATATATCGTCTGCTGAGATTGACATCTATCAATGTATTGATAGTAACAACTTTCACTTCGATCTTTTTCTCTCCAATTCTCTGTCCTCTTCCCCCTTGTCTCTCTTGATATATATATACATATATATATAACACGTGGTATATCAATCTTCTTTGAAATGTTTGCTCGTTATCGTCCTTTCTTTCTTTGTTTTTTATTAAATCCAATTTTTCATTTCCACTCCTACCTTCCGTCACAGTTTTTTTCTTCTTACCCCCACTTCTCCTTCCTCCTTCCCTCTCTTTCTCTCCTTTTCCTCCCTCTCCCTCTCGTCTCTCGTCTCTTTTTCTCTCTTGCTTGCTCTCTATCAGTCGTTCACTTGTCCTTTACTTTAGCTTCTTTCCGACAATCCAGAGAAACACATTGGGATTTATAGAGCTTTAATGCTACATACGAATACATACATACATACATACATATATATATATATATATATATATATATATATATATATATATATATA